>NC_089483.1:600000-820000 GCF_036810415.1 Kwoniella dendrophila CBS 6074
ATTAATCAAATTTTATTAAGTAGATTAAAAGAAAATCAAGAAGAATCAATTAAAACTCTGATTGGAATAAATAAATTGATTAAAAAAATAAAAGAAATGAAAATTGGTGATAAAGTTAGAAATAATGTTTTAAATGCTGTTGAAAACTTAGAGCAAGTAAGTATTTTGTTTTTTCCTATGTTACTCCACAAATATCATTGGGCTAAATGATATCTATTATACAATCCATAATTTATTTAGATGTCAGATGATAAATCTCCTTTGGAAAACTTTATTTTATCAAGAGATTCAGTAAATTTAGCTAATCAAGCTTTCTTTGATCCTTCAATGATGGGTTTATTATATTTCGTAAGCAATATTTCCTTTTTTCCTTCTATCGCTACAGTTAACTATATTGATATCCTACAAATCATATATAGCCCGACGAACACAAATTCGCTATTTATACACCTTTGTTTGCACCTATTGCTGTACCTCTATTACTGGGGTTATTAAAAGAATTTATAGCTTGGAAAAGGAGAAAAAGTCAAAGTAAAGTCAAACAAGCCAGTACTGAAGAGATAGAAGATAACAAGCGGGAGACCATTGAGCCGAATGACAAACAACCGAGTGACTGGAAGAGTAATGAAGGTGATACACATATCATCAATGGTAAAGATAACGAAGTCTTGCTAGAGCCTTCTATACAAAATGAAGGAAGAGTTCTGAGATCCAGAATATAGTGATTACAGAACTCTTATGGACATTCGTACGTCCATCACCTATGCATAACAATTTGATCCTTTTGTACGAGATGACGGAATTTAATGGGCTACCCAACACAGCGCGGTACAAAGTCAATCAGCACAATGATCTATGTTCTTTATTCGCGTTAGACAATTTGACCATTATGTTCATATCAATAAAGTAGTGCATTTAGGTCTAGATGAATAATACAAACAATGTAAGGTGTAAAATGTGAAGCACTACGCTATTGGAACGGATTGAAAAGCAAATGAGAGGTCAAATTTTTATTCCTGATTTGACAATCATCTATTTTCTATATATATATATGAACAAGCGGGAAGGAAACATTTCGCCTAAGTTTAGTTTCTTGACATGGTTAATTCAGTCGAGAGACAAGATTATTGCTCCTGATTACCATTCCTAAATTCTTCCCAACTAACTTTAATTCTTTCCGAAAAACTTTCGAATGAATCTAATGCAGGTCTAACATCTAATGAGAATACAGGATTACCACTTTCATCATCTGGTGCAGAATAATAATCTATTACATATCTTGTTGAAATTTCTTCTCTTGGTTTTATTGGTTTTCCTTCTGTCGTTAAAATAGGTCGAGTTACTATCCAATCGTGTCTATCAAATGGAGGTGTTGTACTGCAAAATACCAATATTAGAGATCAGCGTTTACATTTCGCACCAATACATGATGAATAAGCAGAAAAAAAAGTTCTACTATACTCACTTGAAACTATTTGGGAAGAATTTACCTAACCATAAATGCATTTTAGCTTTAGGTGATAATTCACCTGGTCTACCTGTGAATCTAGCTAATTGAGCATCTTCACCACCAGGTAATCTACTTTCCCATTTCATAACTTCTTTCCAAGCTTCTTCATTAATAAAATTATGAATATCAACCATAACTTCAACAGATTCTTCAGGAGTTTCCCAACCTTTTCTAACTAGAGCATTATAAAATTGTTGTGGTGAAGGATAATCCCAAGTTGAACCTAAACCATATGCTTCACCACCTGGATTTTCACCTTTAGGTCTAGGTATAGTTGATCTAGTTCTTTCTGTAGGTAAATCTAATAATTGATCAGGTTGTCTATGTAATGATAAATTTTCAGGTATATTATTTAATGGATTCATTTTTGGATCTTTCATATTTATATTTGCATGATCAATTGGACATTTCGCTATTCCATTCATATTAGGGTTTTTCGGTGGAGAAGCGGTATTTTTTGATGACATTGGACATTCTGCTGGTATTTGAGATGTTGAAGATATAGGTGGAATAGGTGGATGATCTGATGGTATACCTGATCCTAAAGATGGATCTAATAAAGTGGAAGAGGATGAGGGGGAGGAGGTGTATGAGCTTGAACCGATATTCCACTTCATGACGTGTGTGTTTGATCAAGGCTTGGTATGAGTATGCAAGTTGGGTGTGTATGAGTGATTGTTGAGCTTCTGAACAGCAGAATTTGTTGAATTGACAATGACTTGTATTTAACGATGTCGATGTAGATGTATGATGTAGTTTTGTTATTGTTCTTATAATTAATCTTTTTTTCCACCCAGTGATATTTCAACTTTTAAGCGGCAAAACCATTAAAATATAACTTGATCGATTGGTCGAGATGTTGTATAGCAGTGTAGTTTACGTAATTATCAGCTTGACCGCACGCGATTTACATATCTTGACTTCCGCGCGTCAAAGTAGGTGTACGTTCAGATAAATAAACATGAAGAAGGAAGTTGAACTTCAAGATAGTACTTATGATCTTAAACCTCAAACGTAAAAGAATAATCATAGTAAAACATCACAGAACACCAGCAACACAGAAATTGTAAAACGGCCTATATTACTATTTATAGCCAACGACCTAATCTAATCTAATTAATCAGGATTTTCCATCTAAATTCATCTCGTCTGATTAATTCCAGCTTTACTTCAACAACTCAAAACTCAAAAATGTCAACATCCAATATAAAAGCAAGACATTATTCAGCGTTAGCATCAAGATTAAAGAATTTACAAAATAATTTAAATGAAACTGAAAAACAATTAGATTTGATGTCTGATCAATTACAATCAATGTCTAAATTAGGTATTGGATGTGGATCTCAGTGAGTTTCTAGCTTTGATCTTTTCAATAAACACTTGAGCGAAAGAAAGAAATTTCAAGTCGCTTACTGTGTAACTCTCATCAAATATGTTATAGATTTATGGCTGTTTCAAGATTATTAGATGTTGAATTGATGAAAGCTACGCAAGAACAAGGTCAAGAGCAAGAACAACAACAGCAACAAGGGCAACAGCAGCAGTGATATTGACGAATCGAAATCGATATCAACCACACGATGTGGCGAGCAGTAATCAAAATATGATTATGGTTGAACAAGGCCTTGCACAGCCAAGTACACAGATACCGGCGACCCTACAGCAGAACACAAGACTTCAATCAGAGTTAGCTAGGGATGCCTTGGCCAAGAACATCAAGAGATATGGTAAACATTGTAGGGTTTCAATCGCTGGTTCGGAGCGGTAGAGGTAACATAAAACTAGTTTTATTGACGCCATACAAGTTGTATGATTATATGTAGTATATGTAGTAACATGTACCCGTCATAACACCTCAACGTGAAATTTATGCGATGTTGTTTTATGCTTGATAATATAGCAAAAAAAGACAACGACTTTTCAGCATTAACGAAAGCATGCATTATTTAGCATTATTTTATTTAAAGAGATTCTATCTACAATTATGCGAGGAGGAGAGGAAAATTTAGTGTATATATGAAATGTTTGGTATATATCATTAAAATAAAGAAAAACAAAGAAAACGTTATAACAAAAAAGAAATCAGACTTTAAAACTGAACGAGAAACCCCATTTAATTTAATCTAACAAAAGTGAAATCTTAAAATCCAGCAGCTGCAACTTTATCTGGAACTTGAGATTTTAAATGTTCAATTAAAGCTTTTAATTCATTTTTAGTTTCTTCAGTTGTATCATCAGAATGTTGAGGATCTAATAAAACATATTGGAAAGCTTGTAATAAATGATCAATATGTGACATTAAAATTTGTGGTTGATTTCTAAATGTTGTGAAAATTGCTTGATATACAGCACGATTTTCTAAAGGATCAAATCTTAGTGGTAAAACAGAAACTAAAACTTGAATAACTTGTTCTAAAGGTAAAGCATTTGAATTTTTTGTAACCATTCTTGCAACTGCTCCAGCAGCATTATCCCTTGCGTTGTATACAGCTGGTGCAGAATGTTCAGCAGGTGAAAAGAATGGTTGTAATCCACTTAATAATGCTTGATAATGTGATGATAAATCAGTTTCAGAATTTTCAACTAAAACTCCTGCTGCGAAAGCTGCATTTGATCGTACATCTGCTTCTTCGTCGATTAATCCTCTTGAAATTATTTGTAATAATGGCTATTTAATCGCAAAAAGTCAGCCACGTAACAGTTTATGCATAGATCACTTATTATAACTTACTTGAGTGAATGTTGTAACACCCCCTTTCAAACCGACAATGATTTCACCGAGAGAACCAATAGCCATAGATCTTTCAGATTGTGTTCGTTTAGCTTCGGTGTATTTGGCAATAAGAGGCAATACTTGACCGAAAGCTTGAGCGAAGTCTGGACCAAGGACAGAAGCCATAGCACCAAAGACATCGGCGGCGTTAGATACGAGAGCTGATTCGTATTCTGATGAATCAGCGTCGACGTCAACATTCTCATCGTCGCCATCTGGGTCTTGTTGACATAATGATTTCTTTTCAAGGATTTCGATGGCAAAAGTAGCGACTTCGTCAAGGTGACCTTCGACAAGAGCTGGACCACATTTGTTCATTGTGTCGGCGAGTTCAGCACACATGAGAATGACGACGGATCTGAAAGATTGTGTTTAGTCAGCATACAGTTCTCTCGATTGTCAAAACAGGATGTCGATGAGTGGGATCAGATATGCGTTGTTAAAGTTAGCCTCAAGAACACTTTTTAGTGCTTCGGAGTGAGCTGAGTTAATGTATCATCTTGTATATTGGTATGTTTTGGGATGAAGGAAGGGAGCAAAAAAAAAAACAGAGCTAATCAAAGCGATACTCACTTATCATCTTCAGTCTTCCAAGCTTCGAAGATAGGTGGGAGGACCATTTCGACAATTTTCTTAACGTGTTCATGGAATGGAACTCGCTATAATAGTTGTCAGCTGGTTATACCAAGAGTAAGTTGAATCAGACTTACGACATGAGCTCCAGGTTGCCATTCGGCAGGTTCTGAAAGTTCGTACATTGTTTTAATGAAAGCGAATAAAGCTCCTACGGCAGATTTTCTAATACCTTCATAATAATGATCTAATAATTCTACTAAAACTTTAACAGTTTCTTCAACATAAGGCATGAAAGCAGATTTTGTTGATGAGAATAATTCTCCAATTGTATCAGCTGCAACTTCTTTCTCAATTGCTACAGCAGAATTTACTTTTGAGAACATTTGTTCTAAAGCTGCTAAATCAGTTTCATCTTCTTCTTCATCCAAATCTTCACCTAAATCTTTACTTCCAGCTGTACCCGTTGCGAAAGCTTCAGCTAAAGCAGATGGATTTGATGATCCACCTTCACCATCATTTAAGAATTCATCGTTTGATTCATCTTGTTGACATGATGCAATTAATGCTGGTACACATTGTGGTAAATATTGTGAAAATTCTCCTTCAAATACTTGAGCCATTACACCAAAGAAAATGAATGATGATTCTCTTAATCTTGAATTATCCATTGTTAAAGCTTCGAAAGCAGCTTTCATTAATCCTTCAAAGTATGGTCTGAATACATCAGCACCTACGGCATCAGCTACTGTACCGATAGTATCGGTAGCTACACCTCTAAGATCAGATTCTTCATCAGTAGCTTGAAGTTGAAGGAAAGGTACTAATCGTTTGATGGTTTGGTCAAAGTATGGAACGAATTTTTCTTTAGCGGCGTGAGCTGCTGAACCGATGGCACCGGTAACGGTGATTTTGACAGGGATGGTACCGTTTTCAAGGAGGACAAGAAGTCTTTCCATAAGGAGTGTGAGGTAGTTGACAATATCGTCACCAAGGATTTCAAGGTAGGAGTCAAGACATGTACAGGCGTTCTTTTGGGTAGATGGGTCTACAATGAGGTTGAAGAGGATCTATAATAGTATTGTCAGTAACACTTGATTCACTTATACTATAGCCGAACTTACAGGAACAATGACTGCGTGTCTGGTAGCGCATTCTTCAGCTAACCATTCACATAAACAACCAAGAGCGATACAAGCAGCTTTTCTAACAATGACTTCACCATCTTGGAGACCGCCTTCAATGACAGGCCATAATTGATCTACGTGAGGTCTGATGTATTCACTACATCCTTCAACGGAAACACCGAAAGCCATAAGAGCTGATTTTCTCATTCGAGCATCACCACCCATGTAAACTTGGAGTTGTTGAGTGAGGACAGGGAAAACTTGTTGAGGTGGGAGGGCTTGTGCAAGGTTATCAAGGGTTCGGAAAGCGAGTCTTGAAGGAGAATCTTCATCGACATCTTCTGGATCATCTTCACAACCAATAGGTAAAAGACCTTCAACTATTGGTTTAGCAAGACCAAGGGCTTGTACTTTACTCTTTTTGCTATTGTGGAAAAACCGTTAGTTGAAAGATCCTGATCTCCAAGGTCAAGACAACTTACTATCTGACAACCCATGAAAGAACATTAAGAGCACCGCATCTCATTTCATCATCAACTTCTTTATTTCCAGCTACACCTAAGAAGAATTGAACTAATTCTGAAACATGTTTTGATACTAAAGGAGCTTCAATGATTAATAAAGTTTCAAAAGCATCATAACCATGTTTAACACCTTCATCATCACCATCTTTGATAGCTTGTTCTAAAACTTTTAACATGGGTACGATCAATTCTTGGAAAGCCTTTACATCATGTTTATCACCTGCTTCAATATACTCGGCAACTTTTGCTAAAGCTCTTAATGTTGTTACTCTAACTTCTGATGATTCGGGATCAACTAAAGATACAGAGAAAACTTTGAATAATGATTGTAATTGAGTTTCGAATGATTCAGCTACAGTATCAAGGATTGAATATAATACGTATATAGCTGTTTCACGATGTGTTCTGGTAGATGATCCTGCAGCTTGATATAAACCAGGTAATAATGTTGGCCATTGTGGTGGATTGACAGTTAATTCAATATCAGCAATAGCTGCTACTGCTCTTGCAAGGGCGTGTCGTACAATAGCTCTGTGAGGGGTAATCATTAGTATTTGGCCAAGATGATTCCTAGAAGACTAATGTTCTACTCACGATTGTTCTTGTGTCAGACGCTCGAGCAAACTGGATTTAATTTGTTCCCTTAATTCTTGAGGGTTCTTTTTCCACTGACGTCCATCACCTGACGATATTCTCTTTCTTAATTCGACAGCAGCAAGTTGTCGTATCTATGGAATGGGCGGTAAGCTTCGGATCCTCTTGATATTTGATGAGTTAGTTACTTACAGACTGGTTATCCGTTGTAGCGGCAATTTCGTATAGAGCTGGGATACATTGAGGGTTTTTGTAGAATTGGGTGTTAAGCTGAGTGGTGGCCTGTAGAAGAATATGAGATCAGCTTCGAGCCTATAGAAGTAGATGATAGCCAGCTGGTGATGTAAATTATACTTACAGCTTTAATGACATTTGTATCAGGGGCAATAGTAGCCTCCAACAATTGTCTAAGTTGAGGAACGTAATTTGGCTAAAACAAATCGCATTAGACAAATTAGCTAAATCCTCTTTCAATGTCATCCGACAGACAGACAGCTAACTTACGTCCATCTTGCCTAATGTTTATTAAATAGGTTGAAGATGGAAAGAGGGAATAGAATGATAAAAGAGTTTCGAATAAGTAGTGAAGGGATAATAACAATAAATTATGATTTCTGAAATTTCTGTCAACTACCTAGACCGAACTCCATATGCAAGGGAAATTTCCAAAAAAAAAGTTGATAGCTTTTGGGCTGGTGCGTCGCGTGGCAAAAAAAATTAAAAATTAAAGCGATCCTTGCTTTAGCTCATTATACATTTTGATAGAAACGTGTTTCAGGTTAAAGGATATTCTAAATTCCACAATATTGACACGTCATGCTTCAAACACTCACTTACGTAAAGCTACACTTCCCATCATGTTCAACCTCCGTTACTAGCTGTTGTTTAACCGGAATTCAAGTTGATTTCGAGACTATTAAGTTATATGTGCATCAATTAGACCTTGCTTCCAGATTATTACCATTGAAAATCACCTAGGTTTGCCCATAGGTATTAGTGATAGGTCAATCAATAGCTGACTTCGAATTCCTATCAAGACATATCAAGCATCCTTTCCCCTCAAAAAGTGCTTACCAGGAAGAGGGATATCGAAGTCGCATATACTTGGCCAAAAATGTCAACAGCACCATTCAAAGAAGGTAAGCTGAGCAACTGCCAAAATTCAGCAGTACATGACAGCTTATAGAAACTCCTTTATATACCTTGTAGATGCTTTGAATAGATTTCGAATAACTCATTCTGATCGAGATTTGAAACCTTTAATTAGAAGATTAAATAGATTATCAGTATTATCTTCTACTGTAAATGATAATAATAATGATGATGTGGAAGTGGAAATGGAAAGAGAATTAGTTAAAATGGAATTATTGAAATGGAAATTAAGTATAGAAAGGATATTAGGATCAATTAATAATTTAAATAAACAAAGTGAAATTTATAAGAAACAAACTATAGATACGGGTGGGTGCTATCATAACCAAATTGGGTTGGAGAATATAAGCTAACATAAAACATATAAACAGTAACGAGAACAGAACAATTACGTGCAGCATTAGTTAGAGAAAAAGAAGAATTAGAGAATAAAAGGAAATTAAGAGAACATCAAGTGAAATGTGATGAAATTGCTAAGAGGATATTAGTTAGAGGTAAAACAAGGAAAGAACTTGATGAGTAAGTCGAACTTTCCCATCAACACCAGAGAAGCATAAGAAGTACATACGAGGAATGGTTTAGTTATTAATTATTGAGATGCGCTTAGCTGATTGAATAATACTTTTTTACCAAAAAAAAAAAAAAAAAACTTAGACAAATCTCAAATTTGACAGAATCATTAAAAGATCATCAGAATTCACATTCCCTATATATAGAAATTTCACAATCAAGATTAAATACTTTTAATGAAATTACAAGACTAATAAATGAGTGTAAATCTTTAAAATTACCTATTGAACCCACTTCCACGTTAGATGATATTATACCACAGCAACAAAATCAACAAAATAATGAAAAAATGGATATTGATCCTTTGATAACAGTATCATCATCATCATCATCATCAAAATTGAATTTATCTGCATTAGAATTTCAACCTTCAATCCCATCTGGTGCTTCACCAATGATCAAGACCGATTCAACATCTTCAACATCAAACAAGAAGGCTGCTGCTACTTCAAATAGAGCTTCTGCTCCTCCTCAACAACCAACCAACACAAATAATCTAAAACCACCTTCTTCCGGACACTTGTTACCTTCAAGGCCAACAAAGTCAAATTCCTCTAATTCCACGACAACAACAGGCTCGTCGAAATTGAAAAGACAAGGATCATCTGGTCCTACATTACCTAATAGACCAACAAATCTTAGAAGTTCAACTACACCTGCTTCTTTACATGGACCTGGTCCACATACGGGAGGATCTTTAGAAGATGGTGAAGTTGGTCCTGAAGAAGGTGAAGTTAATGTAAATGAAGATAGCAAAAAGAGACCAAGAGGTAATAACGATAACAACAGTAATAGTAACACAAGTAGGAATACTAGAAGTAGAAACAAATGATATCGTATCGGGATACAGCGAAACCATCCTAAATTGCTGTCAGCGTCAGGTGTTAGTTGTTCCAAACTAATTTTCTGTAAATCATATTACCTGTTGTAATTTTGTATCTTGACTGGATGATGTATGTATGCATTATGAAAGCTGATTTTTTTCCCTTATTAAGCCATTGTGAGAGATCTGGCAATTGACAACGATTATATTCATTTTATATATGAATCTTATTCTACAACATACAACAATTCATCAAACCTATTGTCTAAATTTCAATTGATCAATTATATTCAAGGACTTTAAACTTCCATTATATATATCATCCAGTAGACCGTGTAATTTTGACCATCCCTACATTGCCAATCACAGCCAGGGCATTTTCTCGTTCATTTTGCGACCCAAATCCATCCGAACTCCACGGGGTATCAGATTTTCAATCTACCCTGTTCCCTATTCTTCCTCCCAATTGACCTAGACTTCTTAGAACAGACATGCACCTAAGTCGAAACATAGTAAAGCACCACAAAGAGCAGCTATACACAGTGAAATCGCCGGAATTAGCCATGTAATCTTCCTCAAGATCAGTTCAGTAATACAACAGTAATAAATTCTACTCACCGAATATACCCATTCCAGCACCTGGAGCACCTGTGCCACGACCAGGTTGTTGGACGTAAACAGGTTGTGAGTTTGGATACATCGGTTGTTGTTGACCACTAAAAATATTATTAATGTTAAACATCAGCGAAACGAGTCTGTGTGTAGCTACTGCATATTTCAGATTCTTAACTGAAAAGATATACTCACTATGGCTGTTGTCCATAACCACCACCATATCCACCTTGTTGTTGTTGCCATCCTTGTGGCATTGAACTAGTTGGGTACCATTTACCATCTGATGCTTGATACATCTGCTGTTGATTTGGGTTTGACTGAGAGGGATATTATCAGTATGTAAATAACGTATCAAATGAGCATTAAGATACACTTACATTCATTTTGAATTTATATTCTAAATGTATCGATGTTAAATGTTCTAAAATTGATCAATGTGTAAGTTTTATTGATATTGTGGTTGTATATAGCTATTATGAGTCTAAGATATGTCAAGTATATTGCGAGTAAAATACGTATAGCGATGAAAGGATGAGGAGAATAAATAGATAAATGCCAAGAAGGCAGTGTCGTTTTAATTTAGTTGGGTGGCAAAACGGTGAGCAACATTATTATGGTATATGATGGTACGGCCGGATACGTCAATTTTATGTATGGTAATCTCCGGTTACTGAGTTATACTGTGGAAATATCAACGTAATATCACTCCATTTTCTATGCTAAATATCATATGGGATCTACGCATTCTCGCAGTAAGGCATTTGAAGTTATTAAAGAATGATATCTCATGAATAAATACAGCTGGTATCACTGCTTGAAAAGAGGAATTCATACTGTACTATACAACATTCATTTCATGTATCCTTCACCTGAGAATCTGAACATCGATCTATACCCATTTAACATAAACAACAGCACAGGTTCAAGCAGCATAAACCAGCGCAAATACTTGCTATGAGATGTAAAGAAGGTATTCATTAGCATCACTTTTGTTGGTAGGATGAGGGATAACCACAATCTCATCTCTTGAGTGGCTATAAATGAATCTGTTTCAGATTGACTACTCACCCCAACAACCAGTATTATTATCAGGTTGTGATTGTTGTTGGACGTAAACTGGTTGTGGACCAGGTGCCATAGGTTGTTGTTGACCGCTGTGAGGGATTTGGTTGGGTGAGTTAGCTTTTGAACCATAATCATGCACAGGAAATGGTCATATAGGTACTATCTGGTAAGCTGGACAGCTTTATAGCACACAGCGTTGCAGGGCAACGAAGAAAGTGCAATGAGATTGTGTTGTAAAGTAACATTTACTCACTATTGTCCGTAAAATCCTCCTTGCTGATGATGTCCTTGAGGCATCGCACTCACAGGATACCAATTTCCATCTGAAGCTTGATACATCCCCGGTGCACCACCGTTCTGTCAAGATCATTGAGTTTATCTTAGTTTAGTGATTAGAACGTTGTATAATGATATGATTGCGGAACTCACCTGTGGATAATGAGGCTTATCCATTTTGGTTCAGGAGAATTACTGACTAACGGCTGTAGAGCGCAAGTATGAGATAATGTGATGCGAGTCTGATGGTCGCTGCTTATAATTAGTTAATTTATCAGAGGTAGAATTGGAAGATATAAAGTATTTGAATGCTCATATGCATAAGATCATTTGTACAGTCCTTCTACCACCTTTGTACGAAATTGTATAACATATGTAAAAGGGGTGTGAATGAAAAGAAGGTCTGTGCTGTGCAAAAACAAAAACGCCAAGGTTACTCGTATAATCTGCCAAGTCATTCATTGCTATGCTCAGCGTATCATTTCGACTGTATCTTATCACTGTGATCCAGTACAAATAGCAATAGCAATAGTTCACGAATATCTTTCTCATGACGCTTGGTCTATATATTCAATGTTAATTAGATTGGCAGCAACAGACGTACTGTACGCTTACAATGGTAAAAATAAGAGAAAGAGAAGGGCGTTGTACACAACTCAACATAATACATTTCCAATTTCCCCTTACATATCTAGCATACTACTTCATTGTGACTAAAAATATCCTATGAAAGTATAGAAAAGGAATGTTCTGGACCCGAGTCAAGGTATCTTCATAAAATTCTTATTCAAAGAATTAAGAATTTATAGAAACCTCCGGCTTATATCAAAGTCAGCTTAAAATAGATAACCAAGTTCACTTAGGTATTTATCTATCAAGTTTGATCTTTATACCCCTCCAATGGGTACCGCTTATACATTGAAAAAGGTAAGAGCAGGGGGCACAAGTCATTAGAATGAGCTCGGCTATGGAGGGGGTTTTTCTGGTGAATGAATGGATCATAGGAAGGGGGAAAAGGAATCGTGTAATAAATCGTTAAGGGATGTGTGTACTTGCTAGCTGTAGAATGACTGAGGGTTATATGTTGCATGGATCTTGTAAGTAGCGAATGATGAAAGAAGGTTGATGATAGAATAGATAATTCAACAATAAATAAGACGTTGAATAGAGATAAAAGAGGGAATCAAAGATCAATATCAACGAGTCATCACACTTAACTTTTTGAAAGATTCAGAGATGGTTAAATTGTATGATTATTTGGGAACTGTGTATTTAGGATAAATTACGATAAAATACTTATGCATTTATTCGACCTAAGCGGGATCAAAAGACCGCTACTATAGAACAATAAGCTTTGACCTCTTGTCTTAATTGAAAAATGCGTATTTTATATTAGTGCACGAGCGAATTCAGGGATTTAAAAGCATGATTTTATTTTGATTGATTTTTATTGTTGATCGTGCCTGATGGCTTTAAGCCTTAAAATACTCTACTTTACTATTGCATCTGCTTTCGGTAAATTCATAAACTATCTGAGCATGAATATGTTTAACTTGAATACATTAAATGCTGTTCGAGGTTTTTAATCGAAAATACATATAACAGATTGTTCATGTTAATGCTCAGCTATATAACTATTATACATTGCTAGTCAGTCTTACTATATCAACTCACGCTCATTAGGCGCAATATATCGTTAGATAGCTGAACCTCATAGACTCAGGTCTTCTGTTTTCTTCCGACCATTTCAGGCTTGTTCAATCTTCAATTCATAAAGAGATTGTGTCTCTACTTCAATCTAGATAATTTAACATATAGATTTAAATAGATAGATATTCGAATACACTTCCAACTTCTCACCACATCATCATCATCATCATCATCACCATCAAACCTAGCAAGATGTCTTCAAATGGTATACATCATCAACCAGCAAATTTAATAAGACCACATAAACAATCAATGGCAGAATTGAAATTACGTAGATTAAATGAACATAATATTAGATTAAGAGAAGATTTAGCTAGACCTAGATTAAGAGTTAGTGAAGCTAGTTTAAATTTAATTAAATTTTGTACTTCTACAAGAGATCCTATGGTAAGTTTTCATTTTCAAAATAGCTTTCTAATATTTATCCAACCAAGGAGATTGTCAACCACACTATACATGGTAAAATATATCAGGATTCAAGAAAAAAAAAACAGTTATTATAATACAGATTAACTGAAATCAATTGACGATGTTATTGTAAACTTATAAGTGCTAACCATAACATGTTTCTCTACATCTTTTCAAATGATATCAATAGTTACCCTCGATTTGGGGTTCATCAAACAAAAATGCCGATCCATTCGCACCACCTGAAAAAGGATGTTGTACACGTAAGTCAGGAATTGATTCTTTCAATTATACTAGTGGAACAAATCAGATAGTTGTTATATACTTGCATGTAGTCAGAGATTATGAGCTGACTTTATCAATATTTTGGCAATTATAGTAATGTAAGAATAGGAGGTAACTATAACCAATACCAACACAAATTGATGCGAGTCTTTGGCCTTTGGATAATATCACTCTTAAGAGAATCAAGTTGTAATATCTATTCATCGAAATCATTTCATTCCACATTCACTCTTATGTACTGGATTTATTATCGTTGTAACCAATCATATTTATATATACCCTATTTCCATCTCATCAATTCAGTTGAATAATTGGCATCACCTTTCTTCCTTTCATATAAATATATCATTTTTATTATAAAAGGCAGATGTAAAGATGAAACTCGCGAATCAATCACACATGAAATTATGCATTTATAGATATAGATAGATATAGTCTGCATTTTTTAGATTATTTTTACCGACAAAATATTCGTATGATCGGACTTGATTGTATACAACTTGTTTCTAGGCATGATGGCATATAATAATGAGAGCTTTACAAAGATAAATTGATTCTGTAAAATATAATTACCCCCTTTTTTTTTGAAAAGACCACTTAAATCGGTAAAGTAGAAAAAGATGATGATATCAAAGACGTATGGATTGACCCCAACAAAATTTCAGCCTATTCGTACATAAATTTTTTCTTCTACCCATTTCATATATACTTATGAATGGGATTAATTAATCAACCGTTTAGTTTATTGATCAAATTCATTCCCACCAACTCTTTTCCTTAATTCACTCCAAGTTAAATTACCTTTAGGTTTTTTTGGTAATTCAATAACTTCGATATAATTTGAAGGGAAAATACCTTGTTTCTTTGATATAGGTGAATAACCTTTCCACCATTTTCCTCCAGAAGAATCAACTTTATCTAAAATAATTATAACTTGTCCAGATTTAAATGTTAAATCACCTGATTCAGTTGAATTAAAATCAAATAATCCTATAGCTTTTGCATATCCCTCAAATAAATTGTTAGTATCATGATCACCACTTAATCCTTCTTTCAATCTTAATTCTGGTTTATTTGATTGGCTGCCATTGAATCGATCATGATCGATTGTAACATTATTATTAGAAGAATATTTCGAATAACTTTCAAATGGTTTAGATCCATCTTCATTTGAATTTGATCTTAATCTACCAACAGGTAAATCTTCAAATGGTGAGAAATCTTTTGTATTATTATTATTAATATAACCCAAGGAAGGTGAATTATTACCACTACCACTTATATAACTTGAAAATGGTCTTGCTTTTTTAGTAGGCGAATTTGATCTTTGACGTTGATGTTGATTTTGACCAGAAGCAATTGAAATGAAATTATTTGAGCCGGATGCGGATGCATTATTAGAATAATTTGACCAATCCATATTAGCGAATTTTGATTCAGTTTCTCTTGGTGTATAATCAACCATTTCTTTCTTTTCAGGTATACCTTCAAATGGTGTAGGTCTTGAATTACTTCTACTTCTTGTCGTATGATAATTATCATTGGTTTTCAACGAAGAAAATTGTGCAGATAATTGATTTCCATTTGATTCCCATTGACCTAATAAATCTTTTTCTCCACCACTTGCTTTTCTTCTACCACCACCAGCCGCCGCCGCCGAAGAAGAAAATGGATCATCCGAATTACCCCAATCACCTAATAAATCGGTATTTTTATCTTTATCTTTTTGACTTTGACTTAAAGGTGATTGAGCTTTCGATGGATTCATATATGAAAAAGGTTGAGGTACTTCTCCATTTTTCAATAACGAACCTGATCTTGATCTACCTCCATTACCTATACCTAAACCGATCGAAGCATTATTTGAGGTAGATTCGTAATTTGGATTTGATGAATAATTTTCTGAAGAATGTTCTAAATAACCTCTTTTGGGACTATTCGTACCAGAGTTGAAAGGATTGAATGATGAACCTTTTCTTGAACTACTTGGTCGTACAGGTGATCCTGAGCCCATACCTGGTGAAGTTGGCATATTATTGTTTCTATCATTTGAACCACCAAACAAACTATTTCCTCTTGATCTTCTACCACTACCAGTGTTGTTTGGAGAATTTCCACCTGCACCAACACCTTGACCGAATACATATCCTGCTCCATTACTACTACTGCCTCCATGTTTACCACGTTCATGTCCGTGCCCATATCCCATTCCTCCGCCTTCACCATCTTCATCTCTTTCAATCCATCTTTGTCCACCAGGTAATCCAGTCGCTTTTTCTAATTGTTCAATCAAAACATAGGCCCAATCTGGTGGATCAAATGTACCTGATAATATTTGTTTGGCGTTTGGATTACCACCATATGCTATTCGATTTGCATCTTGTCTTTCAACTATTACCGAGCCTTCTACCGAAACACCGCCAAATAGACCTTTGGTCTTGGAATAGGAATACATGGCTGCCAACCGACCTTTAGTATTGACTGATCCTGAACCTTCAGCATTTCGACCTAGTGGTCCAACAGCGACCTAAAATGTTGATATAATCCAATCAGTTATGAGCGAAAATGTTCGGTGTGAATATTTTCACTCACAGATAAATTACCACCTAGTGTAAGACTTCCAGCTGACATGAATGATGTTACCGCTGATCGAGACTGTGGATACGAATAGCGATTAGCTCATTGATTCGCAGCATCAGCGAGTTTCGATCAAAATCATCACTTACGTTTAGAACAACGAGAAAATCTGTTACTCTGGAACGTGAGATTTCAACTATATCAGCCAAAATGTGCTTCGTTATGAGGGGGATATACTCACTCTGCACCCGCCTGACCACCAAAACCGAATCCTCCCAAACCTATAGCTGAAGGTGGTGACCAAGCTATCAACAACGAATGGAAAGCAAGATCAGTCTATACCCGATTTGACTTCACACTTTCTTTCGTAAGGGGTTGAATTGATTGTATGGAAGTTGAGAAAGGGTTGATTAGTAAATCGAACAGAATTTTCAACTTACATCCATCCTCTAATCTAGCGATAACTATACCACTTCCAGCTCTAGCAGTAAGCACAAAACCAGCTTTGAACACTGTAAAAATTGCAAAACCTGCTGCTCTTTCCAAAATATGTCTAGGTATAACCTATGAGCGAAACACAAACTCAACCAAATTAGTTGTTCATCCAGATTATTGATTAATGGATTTCATCTTGGAACACATGTGAGAGAATATTTCATGTATTGGAACTTACTTTATCTAACCCATTATTGTTTACATCGACAAAACTCCTCACTACACACAGATAAAATTACCTCTCATCAGCACCGTTTCAGATAAAAAGGATTATACAGATCCGTTAACATACGTATCTTTGCAGCTTTTCTCGTTTCTTCTTCCAGTCTTACTACATAAGGGTAATAATACGAACATTTATTAGTGTTGCTCCAAAACTAGACTGGTCATATAATGATTACCCCTGATGTTTGTGAGATGTTGCTTACCTGGTAAAGGACTGTTCAAACCCATTCTTACTTGTATTCTATCCTTCTATTTCTCTCAGCTAGCAGTCCCAGTAGTATATGTATCGGAATGTTTCTTTTAAAGCAAGAGATATCTACTCAGAAAATGGTTTTTACCTATTTCGATAACCTTGAAGGGACAATGATGTATGAGTTGTTGGGTTTATGATGATCTAAACCTGAGTTTGTAATGTTTGAGATTGTGATTGTTGTTGTTATTGTTATTGTTATTGTTATTGTTATTGTTATTGTTATTGTTATTGTTATTGAAAGGTGATGTGATGACGCTCAGACCACCTTTTATACGTTTCTCTCTTTATATCCTATACCCTAATAAAGGTAAAATGTATTTAATTGAATGTGCTAATTCTTACTGATTTCAGAGATTGATAGTGGTGACGGACATTGCTTTTTCTTACTTGACACTTAGGTGTCAACGTAGATCATCAGAATAATAAGGGCGAATGTCATACCTCGGTCCCACCGTTTTTCAGCTCGTATGCGATGCGAATAAGTCAGTGACTAATTCGGTTATATGCGAGCAATCTTAAATGACCTTTGCCCCGTTTCGGGTATTATTCATCTAAGATTATTCATCTTACGATATTATTCAGATAGCATTCGTCGGCCACCGAAGATCTACTTTCAAATCTACTTTCAAATCAAGGAATCTTATTATCAGTGAGTTTGATGCATCATTAACGCCAAGCGCATTACATTTCAGTTCAATCAAGTAATCCGCATTTATTACTATGTATGACTACTTATCGCCTCAGCGCAACTGACAATGACTCACGATTTGGTGCATATTCAAATTTATATAATATATTTACATACGATAAGTGCTTTTTGATAATTATTGATCTTCCTTTTTGATATTGTATCCCCATTTTGTTCACCTTTTTCTATATTACAAATTTAGTACGAACTGGAATGAGAAAAGGAATTACGAAGAAAAAAGCAAAAATTAGATTGATGAAATGATAATAAAAAAAAAAAGGAAAGCTATTGCTACATGTTTTATCTACAAGATTCTATACTAAGAGAGGCAGGAAAGAGAGAAGCATTGTCCGCATTCCATTTAATTGTTTTTGAGTTTATCGTTGGAAAGCGAATTGCCCTCCACCTGCATACGCACCATTCCCACCATTACTTCCAGTTAAAGGCATTGGTTGACCACCTGCCATTGGTGAAGTTAACGTAGCGAATGGAAACCCAGCTCTTTGACCTCCTTGACCTGGGAACGGATTTTGTGCGGTGGGTGTAGGATGATCACCATTTTCCACGCCAATCTGTCTAAACCCATCTAAACCATTTCCTACCACGCCTGAAGACATTGGCATAGGTAAATGTTGTGGTGCAGAAACTCTTCTTTGATTAATTGCATTTACATATGCATTTTGATTTGGATTTATAGTATTACCATAATTTGGTTGATTTGCTAATTGAGGTGGTGGTGCTGCAAAATAACTTCTACCGTCAACGGACGAAATTGATGAGGATGAAGTTGAAGGTCTTGATTCTCCTCCTGCTGCACCATTAGATGACCATGGTGCATATCCGATAGGATAAGAAGCTGAAGATCGATGTGTATAATCTGAAGCTGTAGACATCATTGAATCTCTTCTATCCCAATCACTTTCTGTTCCTGATGCTGAACTGATTGATGCTCTTTGTGACCATGCTGCGGCGTTGGCAGCATACATAGCATTCGCATTGTTCGCAGCTAGTTCTCTCTTCTTCTTTCGCCATGCTTTTCGCATATCTTTGAATTCTAAAATCACACGAATCAGTCGTAGGTCTTTCGCGAGACTGTTATCACTCACCAGAAGGTAGTCTCTTCTCTCCGTGTTTTTGCATAGCTACATGTGCATTCAGATGGTTCAAGGTACCGTATGATTTCTCACAACCATTCCAACCACAAGAGTATAATCGTTCGATTTCATCGTACCTTCTTCTAGGTCTTTTCTTTGGTGCAGGTCCACCAAGCTGAACAAAGGTTAATTCCGAAGACATTTCGCCTGGTTTACCTGAAGACATATAAGATGATCTGATAGGTGGTTGTTGGCCTTGTCTAGCCATACCTGAATCTATTGAATATGCTCTATCGCCTGGGAAACCTGTGGCGGGTGGGCCAACCATAGGAGGTGGTAATGAGTTTAATGAGTTTGATCTATCATCTCTGAACGGCATATATCCAGATTTATTTTCTTGTTGATGATCAAATGTTCTTGCTGATGATGGTGTAGGAGGATGGTAGAATCCTCCTGTAGCAGCTTGAATTCCAGGTATTTGTCTAGCAATTGATTGTGCACTTGGTAAAGATACATTTGCAGCAAAATGAGGATAACTTGGTAACCCATCGGAAGTTTGCGGTCTACTACTGTAATTTGCTCGAGGGTATGCCGATAGTTGATGTGCAGGTTGTGATCCTTGCATTTGTTGCTGCTGTAAGTATCCTGTATGAGCTGAAGTCAAACCTATACTCGAATTATCGTTTGACGCGGTAAGAGGGGACTGTTGTCCCCAGCTCTGCTGTACGTTGAATTGAGGTTCAGATGCTCTTCTATTAGCAGGGATATAGTGAGGATCGACAGTTGGTGTTGTTTGGGTAGCTGATTGTTTGGTTCCAGATTCCACTGCATCTTTGTCTGATGCTTGGAACGGATTGGTGAAGAATCCTTCACCTTCTTCCATTGTAGTGCCTAATCTCATTTTTCCGTCTGAAGATGTTGGTCTGATGTGAGTTGGTTTTTTGAATTTGTGATCGTCGTCACTTCCGTTTGGGGGCATATATCCAGCAAATGGACTTCGACTTTGTAACGCTCCACCTGCTGTGGCTGGGCGACGGGTCTCGGATAAAGAGGGTCTGACGAAATCTCTAGATATAGCAGGTAAAGCGTCTACTGAAGAGAATGAACTGCCAGCACCTGATCCGGAAGCTGAAGAAAATGATGATGCAGCAGACGAAGCGTTGTAGGAATAAGAAGCGGGAAAGTTATTGATTTGACCGCCTGAAGGAGTGAATGGACTATTTTCACTTCCGTTAGATGTGAACGAATCGGCGGTCTTGACTGGTTCGGGCTTGAAAGGTGCTGAAATGTTTGTGTTCGAATTGATGGGTGCTTCAAAAGCGAAATCTGTTGGAGATGAATTGTTTGATCCGCCTGTAGTCATGGTTATGAGCGATGTAAGAGGGGTGGACAAGCTAATGGTGGAAGTTATAGCATCGTCAGGTGAATTAGAATTCGTACATGCCGAATTTGTCGCCAACGAGGTTATTGGGGTCATCGAAGGTCGATTATGATGTTCACCACGAATAGTAGGTGTAATTTATTGCACAATATAGGTTTTAAGTGGAAAAAAGGTATAAATTGTAAGATAGCAGTAGACGTGGAAATCGGGTTTGATGTTAGCAAAGTTTGATGGGAAGCAGAAATGGATTGCGGAAGTGGGTAAGTGGGGAAAACGAGGTTTTGAGATCCGTGGGCCAAAGGGTAGTGTGTGTTGAATAATGTCGTTGTCGCATTAAGACATAAGGCGAAGTAGTTTGGAAAGAAATAAGATTGTCAAGATGGACCGTCAGCAAAGCTCGTAAGAACAATCAATGGGTGAGTGTCGGATCAGAGTCTAAACCGGCACATCTATGTGTGAATGAATTTGTGAAGATCTGCGACGAACGACTCACGTTACTGTTTGTACACAAATAAAGAGTCTCCTGTTTCTACAATACTTAATCTCTTAATTCAGCCACACTTTATAAGGTAGATAGGTGAATTAAGGATGTTGTTGTAGCGTACGAGCGGATTTGGTTTTATTGCGATTTCGAGAGGCAAGGTACCAAAAAGAAAGGGTTTATCGATTTTGCTTGTCTTACTTGCCAAATCAGGTCAGGTCAGGTCCAAAGGGTACAACGTTGAAGCGAATGTATCCTGTATTCTGCACTGCAATCTGCACCTGACGATGTGATATTCGTTCAATTAGTGGTTGAGTGGTTGTGAAGATGTTAAGAGTCGCGTGTATTATAAATGAGGTTGTGCAAAGACGGCCGAAATTGAACTTGAATCTGATCTTCAAGTATGTACGGTAGATCGGGCGAAGCTAATTGATTGTTGCGACTGATAAGTTGTTGTTCTTGTAGTTGTTGATGTTGTATATAATATTGAGATCAACGATGATAAATTCAACTTTGATCAAGGAATGATAGTAAACGAAGTTATGGTAAAGATATAAGAAAGAGAAATTGGTCGGATAGACTAAGAACGGGTGATCCGGTATATCATTTGAACTAAAGTTGATTGTATTTCTTCTTTTTGGTCACTCACTCACTACTCCTTCTATCTTTTCTGTTTAGATCTAACTGAAAGAACGTAAAGAGAGGTATGTAAACCTATTAAAAACGACGGGGGAGAGAAGGGTTGGAAAGACGCAGATGAGGGAGTAAAGTTTATAGATTGGAATTTATTACTACAACTCTTAAGAAATTGTAATCTAAAAAAAAAAATCGGTGCCGCACTAAAATAGTACGATTTCGTGCGGGGTATGAAGTGATCAAGAAAGAAAAAAGAGAAATGATACAAAAGTTCAATGGTGGTGTACGAGTGCGATTAATTAAGAGAGATAAAAGGTTATAAGAGCCAATAATTAACTCCTCTGATAGATACGATATGATAATGATATGGAAATTACGTGTTTTTTTATTCCACTTTAGTAAAATATACCGTGATAGATAAAATTCATCAATTTGACTGCTCCAGGGATAAGACTATATGAACTCAAGGAAAAGAGGGAAAAGAAAAGATAAATGAATTTAGGGTTGATCCTGATTCTCCCAAAACAATAGTCTTTTGAATCATCATCATTTCTATAGGCAATTCATATATTCATAATACTCATTCGCATTCGCTCTCTCTCCGTTCTTTCAGCGACATGTTCGATTCATGCGGCTTGACATGAATGACAATACTGTACTTGTAATGTTTTCTTACCTCACTTAATCCCCCTCTGCTTTGACCTTTTATCTTTGACCCAAACCAAAGGAAGTCTGTGCTCTCTTACGCTTAACGCTTTGATGATTGATGTGTGTGTGTATATGTATACAATTTAGCGTCATAAATTAGCGTGTTTTGATGACACCTTTTTTGGATATTTTCAAACGGTAATATCGGAGGTAAAACATTACTGATTTCTATTGAAATCACCGAGAAGTTGTAATACAGTGCAGCACCTTTAAAACACACGTCACCACATCGCGTTTAAATGAAAAAAGTTAAATGAAATCAGATAAATGAAATTACCTCATTTTCCCCATTCGAAAACCCTGAAAATTGGGATATCAAGAGTCAGAGCGGAACGCCTCTTATGGGAGAAGGCGTAAAAACACGAGGTTCTTGAAACGGTGGTGAAAAAGTTATGTCCGCGGGTTGAGGCTAAGGAAAAAGGTAAAGTAAAAAAAAAGAAGAAATTGAGAAAAAGGGAAAAATAAGAAGTGGCTGCGGAGAGTAAGGTAAAAGGAAAAAAAGGTGTAAGATAAATGAAACGGGTGCATGGTATGGATGCGAAATTGTAAAGGACACCACCACAGGTTGTAAAGATGTAAAAGTATGTTTCGTTTCGATCGTAAATAAAGGACTCCAAGAGGAATACATGTGCTTTTTACTTGTAGAAAAGCCCGTTGTAACCTGCCTGGTAAGCATACCGTACTCGTACCATATGGGTGCTCACCTACAGGTATGCAAGCCTACGATTATCTCGGTAGTGAAACGATTTACTGGAAATATGTGTGAAGCATAAAATCTTCTTCCATGTAATCTCGGTAAACAACCCTCCGGTTATATAAAAGATAAATTGATGTATATCTGGGTTGTCCCGAGATCGTACACCGCAAGTGGAGCGAATAATGAAAAGTCTCGACTTGAAACCAATGGATATAATATCTACAGCGAGGTAAGCAGGATGCATGTCAATTCACTCTGAACGTGGAAATTAGTGCCGAAAGAGATCTACACATATTCATAAGGTATCTCGTTTCAAACGTTACATAAACGCGCTAAAAATTATTGTATACCAACCGTACTAAAACTTAACGCTTGGATTGTTTAGCTTCAAACGCGATTTCTTACACCCTTTACAGTATTTTTCGTTACTGTGGTATTACCTTGATCCTGGTTATTCGGAAATCATCTTTTTTACTTGAGTACAAGAGTATGGTGTTCGAGCTAAGATTGCAGACTACTGTGGCAATGTTGTTTTTGTAGCGGTTTTCTTTTCATCCCAATTCTCACTTAAGCAGTGTCACAATTGCAAACGGATCCAGACTGACGACTATGAATCGCTTTGGGCTGTATAATCGATGTATCAGTAATACAATGGTTCCGGAGCTTATGGCGTAATGGTCAGAGATAATTACACCTCCATCGTCTACGTTGATATCGTTCATTGTCTCTTATGCATTTTGCTTATCGAGTATTACACCAACTACAACGATGCAAAGGATCAATTGGCACAGGAGGTGATGATGGTTCCTAGTGATTTTTAGTCATTTCCCGGTTGAAAGATGATTGGATGGTCTGCTAACCAATGCTGTTGGTGGTTGGTGGGTACAAAGAGCTAAACTGGCTAAAATACGAAAAAATCGTCGATCAATCTCAACTCCTTAGAGCTTTTACAAATTCACAAACCAGTATATTTCAATATAATACATTCCATTTCGATGACCTTTTAAACAAATTTGCTTTCTTCAGTGATTCAATTTGATCAGAAAAAAGGCAACATTTTAACATTTTCACACATCCCATGTAAAAAGTGCAAGCTCGTGAATATTCACAAGATTAGTCAGACGGAATATCCTACTTTATGCTCTTGCCATCGATATAAAATTTGCATTATATATTGTTTCATAATAACCATATACATGCTTGTCATCTCGTTTGCTTTTACAAGAGTAACTAATAGCATACTATGGGAAAGAATAGTAGTATACGAGTAGGACAGATAGAACAGTAGTATATGGTAAGGACAGAATAGCAGCGAATAACATTGACAGAACAGTATTACACATTACGGATAGAAAAGTGGCATATACTATGGACAATATGATACACATACTACGGGATGAAAAAAATCCTAATGCATACAACTGAAGACTAATACAGACTATTGGCACAAATTGATGAATCCACTGACCAACGAAGAAACTGTACTAAACCTATCAGAAAGACGAGTGAGTGTATTTCAGAGTGCATCTGTGTATCAATACTTTATGCTTATCTATATTTGTGCTCTCATGTAACTCGTAAAATATCACGGTCGTCTCGTACAAATTGCGTATAACAATTTCCCACAAAGACACAAAGACAAGCTAAAGGTAGTCTACCAGAAATCATCGAGTTTGATAAGTGGCAGTTCCTGACATACTCGTAACGGAAATAAGGTTATTTTATCTTACGATTTCGGAAATTGGGTTATCAAGAAAACCGAGATGCAATTTTCAAGCTTGATTGAGACGATATGACCTGCCTTAAGACGTAGGGTTGGTTGAATCAGGTAAGGAAGTTTAAAATTCAGCTTTGATCCAATCTAATTTGTTTAGCAATCAATATCAAAGGATTACCCTTTCAGCTGACTTAATTCGAGCGCTCTGCATTTGATGAGTATTATCGTATTTGGTAAGCCAGTGCCACACATCTCTCTCCTCCATTGCCTACCACCTTCCCTTCATTGCCATCGGAATCGTATAAATCGTTCTCATGATGTTAACTTTCATAAAGCTTTAAGTATTTCGGAATATACAATAATAATAATTGGCGCTAAGAAGTAAGAACAGATAAGTCATCTGATTCTGATTGATGGAAGTTCAAATCCTTTGCAATCATTTTCCAATAGCTTATCTATACTATTAATCGATAAATGTGGTGGATGCTCGCTTGGCACATCTCAAATGAGCTCCATCTGTAGAAGAGATTCACATTTCCTGTCCCTTATCCCCTTTTTTTTTCCAACATTTTCCAACAGAATGAATAACAACATGCTAGTTTTACATTGTAATTTCCAATGATAGGCTTAAATCTGAAATCTATAAGCGCCGTTTCAACCAAAGGTACAAACAAGCTATCAACAAAATAGGATGAGGCTTGAAGCTGATTACAGCATCGTATCTTGAGATAAGGTTACTTTGTCTAGGTCGAAGGGCAAATTTGGGGCAGAATTGATTTTTGAAAACATTTAATATAACTGGTTAAGCGTTTTGCACCATCAAAAGATAAGCTTACCTGAAATACCATTGAAAGGGACGAAGATGAAAACTTGAAAGGTGTAAAAGCGCAGGAAATCGACCTTCGGATCTCGGACGGACCGATAAGAAACGACTAAATTTGATTTCTTGAAATGATCTTGATTTGATTGCTTTGCCTTTTACAACCTCACATGACTTATCTCCAACTAACTTGATTGATTTGATAGTTGTTTTAGCGTTGATCAATCATGGCGCATTCTAAGTTTGAATTACCCATCATACTTCTTCTCTTCCTTATTGCAGCTGTAGCTACTTTTACTTATGAGCATACTGGAGCATTTCATCGCCAAAAAGTATTTAAAATGGGAGATGAGTTGTTAAGATACCGTTTCTTTCTATCTTCAATCAATTGGTTCAACTTACATCTCTGCGTACTTATTGAATATCATTGAACGTACTAAATCCTTTTGTTATTTAAAGATGTCTAAAGAAATTACGATTGAATCTAAATTAGAACCGGTCCATCTTGGTGACAATGAGAAAGATCAAAATGGTTCAGGTGTAGTTGAAGAAGTTGTAGATGAAGATGACGACGATGATAATAAAGCTAAAGCTAAAGATAAAGAATTAAGAAACATTCCAACAAATAAACATGAGATTGGATTAGATTTATATCAACAATCACAAGGATACGAATATACTCCAGCAGAAAATAAAACTGTGTAAGTTGAAACGCTCCTTTTTCCCACGAATTGATTTGAAAAGTGTTATTACTAACTGATTGTTTCTTCACATATTCATGCCGACTTGTGTAGATTGAGGAAAATCGATTGGAGAATTTTACCTATTTTTTGTGTAACTCAAGGATTAGCTTTTTTAGATAAAACTGCAATTAATTATGGTAATTTATTTGGTATGAAAGCTGGTGTTCATGTGTCTTCTTCACAATTTGTAAGTCAATTTCTATTCGATACTTGTACTGTATGCCACTAAAATACTCCTACTGTATTACTGGAGATTCCGACACCGATACAGTAGATCATTTTGCCTTGTGTCGAGAGAGATATGATTGACAAACGCTTATCTTTTATAAACTGTAGAGTTGATTCGCGTCTGCTTTTTATCTTGGTTATCTGTTCTCCTCATGGCCTGGAAACATTTTACTTCAGAAATTCAATGTGAGTTTTCAGTAAATCTTGTTTATTACACTGATAGTAAAAATAAACTAATTACCCTATGCATCCTAAATGATAGACTGGTAAAGTCATGGGTATCATCTGTATAATCTGGGGTATAATCTGTGCTGTAAGTCTTGAAATGCATTACTATCCTGTCATCGTAATCATCAGATGGAAACCACCTGAACTTATTCTTCATATGGAGTATAGTGTACGGCAGCATGTAGAAGTTTCGCTTCGGTCTTGATTTGTAGATTATTACTTGGTTGTTTAGAATCTGCTGTTACACCTGGATTAGGTTTAATGACTCCATTATGGTGGAAACTTGATGAAATTCCTGTAAGACATTTAACTTTATAGTTTTAATGGTTGGGCAGGTATCGTAGGTGGTTTATCCTCATAGTAAGTCGAAGTTTCTCATGACTTGTCAAATGACGTTTCGTTACTGATCTTCGACTTTTTTGTTTGACTAATCAGTGGTATTGGCCATTCAACCAGTGCAGCTATTCCAACTTGGGCTTTAATCTTTGTTGTAAGTTGAAATGCCAGACCAAAAATCCTTCCCTCAGTATTGGATAAATTGTGAGCAAAAGCTGATCTATTGGTATTTATGTAGGTATTCGGTTGTTTCACAGCTGTCTGGGGCATAGTCATCTTACTCTTCCTTCCTGACACACCAGCTTCAGCAAAATTCCTAACACAAGATCAAAAGATCGTTGCGATCAAAAGAGTAGCTGAGAATAGAGTGAGCCCAAACTCTCGCTTACTGTTAGTGTCTGTGCTTGGGAACTCATCTAATTGTAATCATTGTTTAGACCGGTACTAAGAATACCGAATTCAAATGGAATCAAGTTAGAGAAGCTTTCTTGGACCCAAAGTAGGCCTCCCATCCTTCATGTACCATGACATCCCAGATACTGATATAGCGATTTACTCTATAGAACATATTTCATCATGTTAGCTTCTGCGACTTCCCAGATTCCAAATGCTGTAGTTACCAATTTTTCTTCTCAAATTGTGAGTCTCACTCATTATTCCTGCTTTATCGACTATTATCATTAGTTTAACTGAAATCAAATCTCGCTTTAGGTCAATGGATTTGGGTTTTCACAGTTACAAACTACTTTATTAGATATTCCACAATCCACTATTCAAATCGTGTCTTTGGTTTTAGGTGGTTATATAGCTTCAAAATTCAAGAACATCAGATGTGTAGTTATGGTAAGTCCCCATTGCAATGATTGATTTCTCTTTTCTCGATGATCGAAGTTTATACGATATTCCGTATTGACAGTGTTGATACTGTGGTTTTTCATATTCCAGTTCGTCGGTAATATCGCCTGTGTTATCGCTGCATGCTGTTTAACTTATCTGCCAAGACATAATGCTTGGGGTAGATTGGTTTCTTTTTGGTTTACCGGATTTTCAAGTGTCGGTTTCTCTTTGGCTATGGTAATGATTTCATCTGTAAGTTCATTCTGATCATTGTATGTCTAAGTCACGCATTTAATATTTAAATCTTTTTAATCGTGTTGGCATAGAATGTCGGTGGATATACTAAAAGACAAACTATGTCAGCTATCAACTTTATCGGTTATTGCGTTGGTAGTAAGTCACAAATCTTTATTCGAAGGGGTATCGATCCTTTAGTGTTATTTCGAAGCGGTTGCAAGGCGTATAGGCAATAAGGTAGTTTACGCGATAGAGGATGGATCAATCAGTATGATGGACTAAAGAAGGGGTGTAAGGGTTCAATATGAGAAAGATGCGATATAAGTTGTATACCAAGATAGAGATAGAGAGGATGACGAGGTGATATTGCTGTTGTTGTCATTGTTTGAAATCAAGAGCTTAAGAGTTGTAATTATGATGATCAAGTGGATGATTGATTCAAAATGTCTTGTTTTTGTAGATATCATCCAGAAGATTGATAATTAATATCAGGTAGCTGTCATGTTCAATCTAAATCAGCGAAATGCCGTGTAGAGTTCACTTTACATAAAACAGAATGAATCCAATACCGTCGGATCCCAAGATGGACTGACTCATGCAGCGGAATGTTTGATTCCATTCCGCGCGGTGTATGTAAATCGCAACTTTAGATAAGAATAGTCCGAATCGTCTAGATAACACCATCGATAGCTCTACAATTCGGAATCATATTATAATGAATTGCTTTTTCACTCTTTGAATAAAGGTTTATACCAGATGAGCATAGCTTTATGCACGATTTATGAACAGAGATCCTCTTCACCTATATCATCTACGGTATTTCCGAGTAGACAATGTCAGGAAGTTTGTGTTTATGGTACATATATCGGTTTTATCGGATTGATGTAAAGCTTGGAAATGAAAGGAGATCTTCGCATTCAGCAAACAGAGTGTGGGTTCTAACTTATGTAGTGATCGAGAACTACCTTTGTACGGTGTACGGTGTACCTTTACTCCTGGTATGTACAGTACATATTGAGCACGGGCCGAATACCGAAGACCATAGTCTAGTATATTTGAAATTATGATTGGTTCAAGCGGGTAAAGGGGCCAAAGGGAATATAAAGTGAGGAATCTACCGGTGCCCCGTCGCGTATTGTATCGCATATCATCACCATAGAGTAGTGTTAAGGGTGAGTCAACTTTGATAACAGTTATCACTATAACCGGTAATCGTTAATTACCTAACCACTCCCCACTAGTAACAGAGTCATATCAGTTTGTTGTGCTGTCATCATACCCATCATACTCATCACCATAATCAAGTTTAAGCCAATCAACGGACTACCGATAAACCATTATCCCAAAAGTTGAAATTAAATCCGTTCCATTTACGTTTACTCATTATCATTCATTATATTACCACTCTTATCCTCATTCAGATATCACTTTGCGGTACATTCCTCCCGTTTGGACTGTTCCCTTCCTTTCTTTTATATATTCATCTTAACAAGGTAATCTTCGGAAAACTTAAGATCCCTCCTTTCTCCTTTTCCCATTTACTTTTGCTCAGAACGGTACTACTTGATCAACACCAAAATCAAATTGATCCTCCTTTGTTGTTGTCATCATCAACACAACACGCCTTGAACACTTATTCTTGGATCTTATCTCTTAATCAACGTATAAACACTCAGCGAACGTTTCTATAAATCTGGCAATTAGACCCCCATAGAGTACTAAAGCTCTTGCTTGTATAGACAAAATGGCTGAAGCATCAACACCTGTAAGTGATATTTACCATCAATCTTCTCACGGAACTCAGCTTTCCCCGAGCCAGTCCATATCTTCCTTTTGGGGCTAAAGCGATATACTTGCTTCTTTTGTTCGTTACCTCTTCCTTCCCCACGCACGACAAAAGGACCAGCCGTTCAGCTACCTTTGTCGAGCTGTCATTGTTTCAACCGTGCTTCGCACGTTCAGTGACGTTTATATGATAAATAAGCGAAAAAATGCTAATCAACCTATTCTATCCCCCTTACTCAATTATCCATCTACACCCATACCAAAATGACTCTTGATGTTTGTCCCGAAAATGACATCGATCAACTCTCTTCTCAACACAATGGCTCATCTACTCATCAACAGATTGAAGCCTGGGTCAGCCACTTAGGCTATGATACCTCTAGACCTGGTACACCTTCCGGAAACCCTTCAATCAACCCGCAAACGTGAGTAACCATGATCTGAGCGATTGTTGCCAATTACAATTTGACGTATGTCGATACTCCCCTAGCATCCATGGTTTGCGAAAGAAGCAAGCCGGACATTCAGGTCCATTAAAGAAAGTCCTCGTCGCCAACAGAGGTGAAATTGCTATTCGTGTATTCAGAACAGCACACGAATTGGCAATGTCAACAGTAGCCATTTACTCTCATGAAGATCGAATGAACGCACATAGATACAAATCAGACGAATCTTACTTGGTAGGAAAAGGTTTAGCTCCTGTTGCTGCTTATCTTTCTCAAGATGATATCGTTAGAATCGCTTTAGAACATGAAGTTGATATGATTCACCCTGGGTGAGTCAAAACCCCTTCTCCAGCGAACCACTTCGCTCACGATGTTGTAAATAGTTACGGTTTCCTTTCAGAAAACGCTGAATTCGCCAAGAAAGTCGAAGATGCAGGTATCGCCTTCATCGGTCCAAGACCAGACACTATCGACGCTTTGGGTGACAAAACCAAAGCTAGAACATTAGCTATCAAGACCGGTGTACCAGTCGTACCAGGTACACCAGGACCAGTAGAATCATACGACAAAGCTCATGATTTCATCGAAAAATACGGTTTCCCAGTAATTATCAAAGCTGCTATGGGTGGTGGTGGACGAGGTATGAGAGTCGTCAGAGATCAAGAATCATTCAAAGAATCTTTTGAAAGAGCTGTCAGTGAAGCTAAATCCGCCTTTGGTGATGGTACTGTGTTCATCGAGCGTAAGTGGACCCTCAACCTCTAATATCTCCTCCATACTAACAATTCTTATAGGATTCCTTGATCGACCCAGACATATCGAAGTTCAATTGCTTGCCGATGGTGAAGGCAACTGTGTCCACCTTTTCGAAAGAGATTGTTCCGTACAAAGACGACACCAAAAGGTTGTCGAAGTTGCCCCTGCTCCTCACCTTGATGAAGACGTTAGACAAGCTATTCTCAGTGACGCCCTCAAACTCGCTCGAGGTGTCAACTACCGAAATGCCGGTACAGCTGAATTCTTGGTCGATCAACAAAACCGACACTACTTTATCGAAATCAACCCTCGTATCCAAGTCGAGCACACTATTACCGAAGAAATCACCGGTATTGATATCGTAGCTGCTCAAATCCAAATTGCCGCTGGTGTTACACTTGAACAACTTGGTTTAACTCAAGAACACATCCACAGAAGAGGTTTCGCTATTCAATGTAGAATTACCACTGAAGACCCCGCTGCTGGTTTCCAACCTGATACCGGTAAAATTGAAGTATACCGATCGGCCGGTGGTAACGGTGTTCGATTAGATGCTTCTTCAGGTTACGCTGGTGCGCAAATCACCCCTCACTACGACTCTCTATTAGTCAAATGTTCAGTTAGTGGTGCTACTTTCGAAGTAGCTAGAAGAAAGATGTTGAGATCTTTAGTCGAATTCAGAATCAGAGGTGTCAAGACCAACATCCCTTTCCTTATCCGATTACTTACTCATCAAGTTTTCGAATCTGGTAAAACCTGGACCACATTCATTGATGATACACCAGAACTATTCAAACTCGTTCACTCCCAAAACAGAGCCCAAAAACTCCTTGCCTATCTCGGTGACCTCGCCGTTAACGGTTCTTCTATCAAAGGTCAAATGGGTGAACCCGGTCTCAATACTGAAGCCATTATTCCTCAGATCAGAGATAATGCCGATTCTTCCAAGATCGTCGATACTTCCGTACCATGCCAAAACGGTTGGAGAAACATCATCGTCAACGAAGGTCCAGAAGCTTTCGCCAAAGCTATCAGAAACTACAAAGGTTGTCTTATCATGGATACCACTTGGAGAGATGCCCATCAATCTCTTTTAGCTACTCGAATGAGAACAGTCGATATGGCCAACATTGCCAAAGAAACTTCCCACGCTTTACAAAACGCCTACTCTCTCGAATGTTGGGGTGGTGCCACCTTCGATGTAGCCATGCGATTCTTATACGAAGATCCATGGGACAGACTTAGAACCCTCAGAAAATTAGTCCCCAATATTCCTCTTCAAGCTTTAGTACGAGGTGCCAATGCTGTTGGATACACTTCTTACCCAGATAACGCCATTTACGACTTCTCCAAGAAAGCTGTAGAAGCTGGTTTAGATATCTTTAGAATTTTCGATTCACTCAATTACCTTGACAACTTGAAGATCGGTATTGATGCTGCCAAAAAGGCTGGTGGTGTAGTCGAAGCCACCATCTGTTACTCAGGTGATGTCGCCAACCCTAAGAAAACCAAATATACCTTGCAATACTACCTCGACTTGACAGATGCTTTAGTCAAAGAAGGTATTCACGTTTTAGGTATTAAAGATATGGCTGGTCTCTTGAAGCCCGAAGCTGCCAGATTACTCATTGGTTCAATCAGAAAAGCCCACCCAGATTTACCTATCCACGTTCACTCTCACGACACGGCTGGTATCGCCGCCGCCAGTATGATCGCTTGTGCTCATGCTGGTGCCGATGTTGTTGATGTTGCCATCGATGACCTCTCCGGTCTTACCTCTCAACCAGCCATGGGAGCTGTATGTGGTGCTCTTGAGCAAACCGGTCTTGGAACTGGTATTTCCCACGAAAACATTCAAGCTTTGAACCAGTATTGGTCCCAAATTAGAAAACTCTACCAATGTTTCGAAGCCAATGTGCGAGCTTCCGATTCCGGTGTATTCGACCACGAAATGCCCGGTGGTCAATACACTAACCTTCAATTCCAAGCATCTCAATTGGGTCTTGGTACACAGTGGTTAGATATCAAAAAGAAATATATCGAAGCCAACCAGCTGTGTGGTGATATCATCAAAGTAACACCATCATCCAAAACAGTTGGTGATTTTGCTCAATTCATGGTATCCAACAACTTAACAAAAGAAGATGTTATCGAAAAAGCTGCTACACTCGATTTCCCAGCATCAGTCATTGAATTCTTCCAAGGTTACTTGGGTCAACCATACGGTGGATTCCCTGAGCCATTGAGATCAAACATTATCAGAGATAAAGAGAGAATTGATCAAAGACCTGGATTATCAATGAAACCATTAGATTTCAAAAAAATAAAAGGTGAATTAAGAGAAAAATTCGGTCAACATATTACCGATTATGATATTGCAAGTTATTACATGTATCCTAAAGTATTTGAAGAATACCAAGGATTTGTTGAAAAATATGGTGATTTAAGTGTGTTACCAACAAGATATTTCTTAGGTAAACCAGTTGTTGGTGAAGAAATGGCTATATCAATTGAAAAAGGTAAAATTTTGACAATAAAATTGTTAGCTGTTGGTACATTAAATGAACAAAAAGGTACAAGAGAATGTTTCTTCGAATTGAATGGTGAAACCAGAGCTGTCGTTATTGAGGACACAAACGCAGCAATTGAACATGTTTCAAGAGAAAAAGCATCTTCTGATCCTGGATCAATTGGTTCACCAATGTCTGGTGTTGTCATTGACGTTAGAGTTAAAGAAGGTCAAGATGTCAAAGCTGGTGATCCATTATGTGTATTGAGTGCTATGAAGGTAAGTTTTAGGTTGCTTGCCCTTTCTAAAATATTGCTGACGTATATTGTGATACATTTATAGATGGAATCAGTCGTTTCTTCACCTGTCTCAGGTAAAGTAAAGAGAGTATTGGTTAAAGAAAACGATTCTATAGCTCAAGGTGATTTGACTGTTGAAATTACCCATTAGATTTCCTTTTTCTATTCATATATATATACATTATACCCCTAAACAGACCAAAAATGATAAAATTGTGTAATATTATAGAAGGACCCTTGCGATGAAGTTAACATAAAAAAGAAGTAAAGTTAGCCTTTAAACTCTGGCTTTTGATTTCATGCATATCTTGTTGATTAGTTCATCTGTGACATCCTCTTTTGCTGAGCTGTGGATGCTTCTTTCTTGGGTTTTGTATAAATATATATTTCAACTGCTCGATAGATTGATTCCGTTATCTCGGTGAAAAGTAACCGAAATCGGAAGGGGAAAGTAATGTAAGGTCAATAAATCCAATGTCTATAATACTACTTTACTTTTCGTATCGTGTATTAAATTATCTATTGACATTGGACATTAAACACTACCACTTCCACTGGTAGAGATCAAGTAAAGATCTCTTTTTCAAATCAATATGGACGGCGTGATGGATATCAATGTGATTGAACAACAGGATCACCAAGATATCGACAATCAACGTATTGAGATAGACAATGACAACGAGAACGAAATAGGGAATGGACAGAATGATGACAAGAATAACGATGATTTGGATGAGATTGAAAGATTTGGCGAAACTTCGAAAGCTGGATTAAGACGTATGAGAAAGTTAGCTGCTGAGATACCTTATTTACCTTCGAGGTAAGTTGATGGAAATCTTCCTTTATTATTATGTCTCTAATTACGGAGTTAAGCTAATATGTCATGGGTCAGTCCTAAAACATATATACATCCTAAATTATCTCAACTAATTTACCCATCACCCAATCCTTCAACGTATCAAGGTTATTTAACCTCATCAATATTCTCTTCTTCACATCCCAAACCTTTCATTACACCTTCAATACTGTCACCTGGAAAACAGTTATTTCTATCACCAAATGGAGAATGGTCAATTGTATTTCATCCTAATATTCTCACTAATAATCCTATCAATGGATCGGGTGAAGATATCTTGAGAGAAGGAGGTACATTAGCTATTTATCTTACGGGAAAGGTCTTATCCCCTTTAAACAATTCAACAAACATAGTTCCGATATCGACTTTTCAATTAAACTCTGAACCTTTATCCATAATTCATCTTTATCCTCCTCAAGTATCTCTACCTTTATTTAGCATTCCAAGGATAAAATCGAAATATTTAGGCCCAAAACCAATAATAAACAACGGTAATATCTCAAATGGACCTTCTTTCTTGGTTTTGCTCAATGACTCGATATTATATTTTTACAGTCAACTTATACCAATTCAAAATGGAAATATACCTACTTCATATAAAATGACTTTTTTAAAATCACCTCTAAACTCGAAATTCCATTCTTCCATTATAATAGCTCCAACATCTACGATAATACCGGAACAAGCAAATCCAGTTAGTATAGTAAATACCCAAAATCATATTTTCAAAATCAAAAAAGGTTGGTTTGGTTTAATACTTGAAAACCAAGGTATTTGGTTAGGCTATCAAACCATTCATAATAATGAGATTGGTATAAATAAAATTGAAGTTGGTTTAGATAAGTTCGGTAAACATTGTAAGTTGATTTCGAATTGTATAATATAAAGAACGAAAGTCATTGACCATTCTCCGTAATTCACTTTTTCTCGCCTGATTTACATATGTTCGTTTAATCTGGATATAACCAATACTGATCATTTTCCGTTGAATTCTCTATAGACATACAATCTACGCCAATGCCTACATTGCCCAGAATCGAAAGGATGCCATTTGATCAAAATACCAATTGTCAATTCATTCAAGAAGAATTACAAGGAATTATATTTGTTCCTTTAGATTCGATGCAGGAAGAAGGAAACATCAAAAAAGAGGACAAAATGCAAATTGATAATGGTGTGAATGATGAAAAGGTAAAAGAAACTGAAAAAGTTGGAGCTGTTCTTATTTTCAATGATACAGGTAAGTTGTTTCCAAACATTGTGACCGTTTATAGTTCGCCGATCTAAGGTACTGGATTTTCGATTCTTATACAGCCATAAAACCATACACGTCCACACCTTTGAGTAGAACCAGGATACAAGTCCATTCTTTCGAAAGAAAGAAAATCGAATTGGCTCAAGGTTTCTCTGATATCGCTTCTGGTAATGGTGATGTTGTATCTTCTTGGGATTGGGTAAGTGACCTTTTTGTGACCCTTCTTGTTTCACTTGAAGACCTTCAGCTCATATTACCTGCTATTGTTAGTCAACTGTATCTCATTCCTTACATCATTACTTATCCCCTGAAAACACCTCTATAATAGCTATACATCCACTTCCCTCAATACCTCCACATTCATCAGCCCTCGCCGTAATCTCTCAGCCCGCTGGCATGTCAGTAGTACATCTCAATCTCATGAAAGATCAATGGACTATTTTAGGAGAACCAATAGATTTAGGTGAATTGAAAGGAGAAGTTGACCTTGATCTCTCTGTTGGTCCAAGTGTGGCGCGTGGTCAACTTGGTTTAATCGCCTTAACGGGCAAAGAAACTGGACCTACTTTGTTAATTGTACCTCGTTTAGAAGGTAAGCTATAAAATCGAGATTCCACTCGCTCATATTCAGAGCTGAAACTCCGCGGTTCATCAGGTCAACCTACTTTGGCAGAATCAATCACAACTCAATCATTAGCCATCGACGCAGCTACTGCTATCATATTAGCTGAAAGGGACGGCGTAGATTGGTCGGAAGTTGTACGAGCTGTTATCGGTTCTGTCGGAGCAGGAAAGCGCAAAGGTTGGTCAAGTAATCCTTGCACCTGCAATAAAGATTTTTTAGCTAATATTTGTGTAGATCTTATCTCTGAGCTAAATGACCAAGTGTACACTCTGTCAAAGGAAGATATAAACATCGATGAATTAAACTTATTATTGAAAGTTCAGATAGCGTTATTCAGGTAGGTACACTCGTTCAATGCCTTATATCGACCACAACAAAAGCTTACATTGAGAATGTAGCTTAACAAACGATTCAAGGTTGGAACTCGCTAGTGATATACTCCGATTGAAAGAAGCTAGTCATCTGATAGACAGATGTGCTATATTCAAGACAGATGGTAAAATCACGTTTGATTTAGGTCAGTCGCATATAATGTTCCGCTATAACTTGAATGCGATAATAAACAAGCTGATCATTTCGTTATCAATAATCCTTTAGATTGTATATGGCCTCTAATAGGAATTCTTGAATGGTGTATTGAAACAATATCCTCATCAATGAGAGAAATCATCCTGTTAGGTGGTCAGATGGAATTTGAATCAGGTACCAATGATGGCGATGATGGCAATAATGAGGAAATCGATTTGGATCAATTCTCATCAATTATCTTAATAATTCAACCTCAAATAAGAAAAATTGTTATTAAAATATTATCACAATTCAATCAATTAACTATATTCATAAATAATTTAGATAAACCAATTTTACAGCCTGAAAGCAAACTCCTTCCAAACTCAAATCAAAATGGAAACACGAACACAGAATCGTTGAAAAGAGATGCAATGGCTACGATTGTTGCAAGAGATAGAATAAATGATATAACTTATAAATATGGTTTAAATTTATTTGATTGGGGTAAAAATTTAGAACAAGGTGAGTTTTCGATGTGAATCCGAATGTAACTCATCTTTCTTTATCACGAGACTGATTTTATGACTTTTTTTGACGTTTGTGTAGTCTCAACGAAAGGTATAACAAATGAACAATTAAATTCTTTATTATATAATCTATCATTCAACTCTTCTTCTTCTTCTTCCTCTTCGACATCTATCAAACCAAATTTGATTTCAAGTATAATTGATAATTTACCAAATTCATCTGAATTGTTTCTATCGGTTGAACAATCTCAATTATTATCATCATCATCATCAACTAGTAATATATCAAAGCATTCTTATGGTTTCGATGCAATAACTTATTTACCTATATCAACTCTACATCAAAACAATGAGATTAGATGTTCAAGGTGTCATAATGTAACAATAGAATTAAATTCTTTATATTCAAGTTCAACCTCAGCTATACTATTGAATAATAGTCAAGGTCAAGGTGAAAATTCAACCTCAGTTTCACCTTGGAATAAATGGAAATTGAATTTAAAGAAAAATTGTTTATGCGGTGGAGTTTGGCAGTCGACCAGAGAACAATCAAAAACGGTGAAAGCTTGATGAGTATTGATTGTAGCAATAATCACGCTATACGCAGTTCCGTTATTATGTCAGAATCCAATCAATAGTATCATGATGTATAATTGTCATTATGCATATTTTACATTGTATACACATGAATGATGACTATAAATGAATTCGTATATTGTACATTAAAGTACATATACAAAGGTTTCCCTACAAGATGATCAAGATTATAGGTTTGATGCCAAGATATGAAGACAACAAATTTTCTTAATTCTGCTATACAATAAATATTTGATTATTATCATTGATCGTTTTTATTGTACTTTTTATTCGGTCCCGGATTTACATAATTAATTATATTGTCGTTATATTGCATTTTCACACTTTTGATTATGCTGTGGTAGTTTCTGGAATAGGTGTTATACTACCTTGTGATTGTTGTTGTTGTAATTGAAGGGGTGTCGAATTACCATTACTATTAGAGTTGTTAGGGTTTGGGGCGAAATTCCATATCATCACATCTCCGTCGTCTACATGAACAGAAGTTAGCTGGCGGCATTCTCAGAGATGATAACGTCGACTAACCTGATCCAGAGACAATCATATCATCACTCAATTGAAGTGAAGTGACTGCACCTCTGTGTCCAACAAGAGTTTGTACACATTGACCTGATTCTCTATCCCAAACTTTTATCGTTCGATCTGTTATAGGGAATCGTCAGATATATATTTCACTACGTGAGGTCGGAGATTTGAATCAACTCACCATGAGAAGCAGAGGCCAATCTCAAAGCATCGATATCGACAGACCAAACACCTTCAATATGTCCAAATAACGTAGATTGTTCTTTACCACTTTCAACATCCCAAATTTTTACTGTACCGTCTAAAGAGCCAGTTGTTAGGATAGCTTTCTTCTCTCTACTTCTTGATTTATCTTCATCATTCTTATTATGATTACTATCGGGCGAATGGATATATACTCTAGGTTTGATCGCAGAAGAATCTCTTGATCTACCTCTATGCAAATGTTGGACTGGATCAAATCCTTCTGGAGTATCTAAATTATCAATATCGATTGATGGATGTGGGGGTGAACCATATTGATTTCCTGAAACAAATCCAGCTGAAGAAGCAGGTGGAGTTATCTGTCTTCGTGATTTTCTATCTCTTTCATGTAATTCTTCTTCAGACATATCAACCATTAAAATCTTCAACGATTGAACTTGTGCTTTGTGACCTTCAAAAGTTCTAATACAAGTTTGAGTGGTTAAGTCCCATAATTTGATTGTTTCGTCATCTGAAGATGAAATTAACATTGCGCCAACGTCGATATCAGGTTGATTGTTAAATTGTTGTTCAGGATCACTGGTTGATCCTGATATACCAGGTGATCTAGCTTTTGAACATCTCGATGATACTGCTTGAGTGAAACTTGGTGGTAAAGTGGGATCAACATCTGAAGGTGAAGTCTTACCATCCCATAAAACTACACTATTAACCCAACTTTCATGTCCACGCAGTACGAATTTGTTCCCGGATCTGAAATTCCATACTTGAATCGTTGAATCTGCTGAGCCAGAAGCTAATAGGTAACCGTTATAGTTGAGAGCTATGACTCCATCTGTATGACCGTCCATGACTCGAAGACATTCTCCAGCTCGCCAATTCCACATTCTAACGGTACCATCCATCGCACCGGTGAAAAGAAGCATTTGGTCGAATTGTAAAGCTCGTACAGCTCGAGTGTGGCCAGTGAGTACTCGTACTTGTTCCCCTGAATCGAGGTTCCATACTCGTACAGTACGATCATAGGAACCAGTGATTAATACAGGATAGGAAGGGTTGGTTAGAGCGGTATGATATTGAAGACACATGACTCCATCAGTGTGGCCCTATAGCACGCCGAAAGTTAGCTTTTAGAGTGAGGTGAGATGATTGTAGCAACTTACTCTAAGCAATCTATGATTAAACCTTCCCTTTCTCCAATTTCTTTCTACCATTAACCTTTCACAATACACTGTTTTCCAAGGTCTAGTCAACCTTACATCTTTGGTTATATGACCATTGAGTGAGGGTAACATGACCTCTTCTTCTGTATCACTATCTTTTATTTTCGTTTTCTTCGTAGACATTGGATCTGGAGTTGAAGGTGCACTTCTCTTTAAACCATTTCCGAATAACGATGGTTGATGAATTGAAGGCATATCACAAGATTTTAAACCTATCAAACTATCAAAATTTGATGAATCTGGATTTAACACTTGATTTCTAGTAACAACTCTAGATGATCCACCTAACAGATCATCATCATGATTATGATCATGATCATAATGATGATGAGTATGATCATGTTCAACCAAAGTAGCAGGAGATCTATCTTTTAATTCAACTCTTAATCTCTTTCTTTCTAATAAAGGTAAACCCCAACCACATTTTTCACATTTTCTATCAATGTGTTGACCACACATTCTTCTCCATAATAAATCATCATCTGCTAAAGCTTTCCAAGATTTACTGACTTGCGCTGCACGACCTAAAGAAAACGCATCAAGATATCCAAGAATTCGCAACGATGTTTCTCTAGGTAGTAATGAAAATGGATCTATACGTATTATTTGATTGAGTGAATCAGAAAGGTGAGATAGTTGAGAGCTAAACATATAGTCATGCGATGTCAGCATGTGATTATTGAAAAGGTCGAATTTGTCACTCACAAACAACACATAGTAAGTATACCTTCCAATATTAGTTTTCTTTTCCCATGCGGTGCATTGGAGAAGGTAGACCACATGGAGGTTATTGCTGCTCTTTCAGATTGATTGAGGTTGTCCAATGACTATGATGACTGGTCAGCTTCAATTAATTTCTTGTACATTTGAGTATCTAATCATTTGAATGCTCACTCTTTGCAATTTCTCGTTGACATTTTGATTAGCCATCTGTTTATGTCTGACACACAACTTTCTACCTGCTCTGGTAGGTATAACATCCAATTCCTCTTCTTGAGCGGGATATGGATATGGGTGAGAATGACCATTTGTACGCGATGAGGAAGCGATAGGGAAAGAAGAAGACATGTTGGCTGGAGCTGAAGAAGGTGGTGAGGCCATGTTGAGATATTACAAGATGTTTAATGACAAAGGTTGAGGGGATGAAGTGGGTGGCAATGACTGATTGCTGTTGTCGTTTGACCACTCTTTTTTGGCTTATGACAAGGTATAATTTTTATTTTTCTATTTTTTTGCTTATTAATGTGATGTATATTGTTCAAGAGGTTCAAGAATATCAAGAAATAGAATTGTACTTTCTACAAAACATGGATTGGAGTACTTTTGTTATAGGTGAAATGTAATGTAAGAGGTGATAAAGTGAGGATTTACGTCTTTTACGTGAAAAACAGTTTTCGTGCTTTAATAATGCTTGTGATTATGTTAATGTGATTAATCACCATACAAATCCGAATCTGATTACGATTTAAATCACAGAGGGTTCAAAGTATTTTGTATATCTAATTAGAAAACTTTTGTATTATCAGGGAAAACCCAAGTGGGTTTATCGGTATAAGCCGATACAGTTAAAATGTTAAAATGACACTCGGACTTTGTTTCCCAAAAAGCTTTCAGGTGTTAAAAAGGTATTCCAGATGATTTATCTGATTATTGCAAATCATCCAAAATATGGGGTATCATGGAGTATTTATGTTTATTTATTTTTTCAATCAAAGTGATTCATTAATTCATCATTCATCGTTCAATCATTCCAGATATCTATGTAGTACGTGTATTAACTGTAACTCTATCGCGTCATTAAACTTGTCATTCAAGATACATGATACATGCACCATTTAGCCAAGAAGGCTTATTAACGTGTATCACGGTAGCAGTTAGTTTCTTACATGAGTTCAAAAAACACAGCACGAAAGTGATCGTCATATGACTTTGTAGCGCTAACATGTAAGAAGTTTCGCATTTCGCCATATTGCCATATCGCTATGAGCTATGAAACTAAAACAATCGATGCAAAGAACGCATGGGCGATCCTTATGGGGTCTTTAGCTTACGCCATTTCAGGTAAAAGCTACGAATGTTCAAGTCTTCCGAATATATTGCATGCGTGATGTCTTTCGGCCTTCAAAGCTCATACATGCAGTTAGAAGACGTGATCGAAAATGGTTGTTTAGAAATATAATGAGGTGTGAGGCTTGTGCGGTGAAGAGTGCGACGTCGGACTGAAACGTTGACGCGGAATTGCACCATTTCAAAATAGATAAGCTTTTAAAATTATCTGGAATAAAATCAAAAACCATAGTCGTGATTTCGGGATTGCAACATCGATAAAATATATAAAGATAATCCCGAAATCTTCCTACAACAACATAGACGATACTTCGGTTAGTCGGCGATTACCTTATCACAATGCAATACTAAAACACGAAAAAAATGCCAACTCATGTAAAATAGAAATTTCGCAATTTGTCGTTTTCGAAAATTATCGCAACCTTTTCTTTCTCTTTCACCTGCTTTCTTCCTTTTCTTATCTTTTTACTTTGATAATTTATCTTTATTACACATTTGCTCTCTAGAATGATACAATCGATACTCTTGTTTTCTTCTTTTCCATCGCCGAAGAACGTTCATTGTTCTGCTTATCGCTCAATTATGTTATTCTAACAAATATCTCAACATCGTATCTGTCAGAATTCGGAATGCTTTTAAATCAACCACAATCACCTGATCGATCCCAAGTCTCGCTCGTCATCTATTTAGCATTGCTCTAGTATCCTGCTCCACCAGAGGAAGTAAAATTAGCGTTCACTGGAATGATCTAAGTTTAGATTGAACCTGACTACCAGTGGATCTGGATGGATCACGCATTTACGATAACAGTAGTACCTTTTCGTAAGAGTTAGTCACTAAATTATTTCACCTTCCTTCTTCGTATTCTGATGTGAGCACGCATTCAACCTCTGTTTGGAATATGCAATTCAATCCCATACATGTCCTCCTTCCTTGCATCATATCGTATATACCTACCACACAAACGGCTCCATCTGCTCGTATTTGCTTCACCACCGCAAATCACGATTCCTGAATGGGCCAATAACAAACTGTTCAAATCTCCCAATTCCTCCTTGTTATCTCTTTTAATATCGATTTTTTTGATATCGAATTAGAGAGTGGGGAAAAGTTAGATTACATCGCTTTTCGTTCTTCGTACTCGTTTATATATCATGTCAATGCTATCCCTTTGTGTTTTTACCTCCTTTCCGCATATCAATTTTGCGGTTCTGATACACTATTGTTGTCGAGGAAAACCGACTTAACTGACGTGTAATGTTGAAGAATTGTTTTCACTAACTATCAATGTAAGATGACGTTCCCCAATTAATCTCATAACACTCTTGTCACCCATTATACACCTCACATGGCCTTTCTCAAGACCGTTTCCCTTCTTTAATCACGGGATACGTGTCAACTAAAAGGCCCATAATAAATGTAATTGGCGAAACTTGTTCGAATTATCCCAACTGATAAAGGTAAAACTTTATCAATTGGATGTAATCAGCAAATTTTCGCTCTTTTATCTGAACCAAGCTTTTTTAGCCAAGAAATTCTCTAGCAAATAAAGCATCATTCAAGGTAAAATACAATTCCATGAGACCAACAATAGTGTAACAGTTACATGATTAAAGTGGATCGCAATTACTTTTACGATTAAATAGGCGTATCATCAGTGTGTCATGGTATATGTAATTTATGCATTTCTATAAATAATATACACTATCTTCCATTCTATTCTACGTGTATGTATCTATGTATGTATGGGATATTTTTACTTCAAATCTAAATTTACCAAAAACAAAATCGTCTTAAAAAGTGAAAAAGAAATTTATCAAACAAGATATCGAAATTTGATTGTATATAATAAGTGGATAATCAAGAAAATAATATTCGAAATCGAATGTAATATAACAGGAGTTAAAAAAAAAGAAATTTTGGCCAATTTGTATATCTGTCTATTCTAACAAAGCAATATTGATCTCACTTATGCTTATCGTCCAACAACCTACAGAAAGTCAAGAGTTAAGCAATTGTCAGTATGAATATCTTTGATATTTTTGTGTATTCACATTTACACGTTTATTTCATTAATTTAAGAAATTGAACCGAAACTCACTTCTAAAGAAAACCTTCCAACAATCTTATCTTCACCATTCCCATTATTTGATAATCTTCTTTCGATAATTCTAATATCAATCTCACCTCTATCATTTTGTTTAGGTACACCCCATAATTCACCATCTTCAAAATGTAACCAATCAGGTAAATCAATTAATTTAGTTATTATACTTCCACCATTCTTTTTTTCACTTTTTAAACTTGGTAATCTTTTTTCAACATATGCGAAATATTCAATTTCAATACCTTGATCATCTCTACTCATGAAAGAATTTTTTGATGTTGATATTGAATTTAATGATTGATTTTGAATTTGATTTTTCGAATTTAAACTTAAAGATAATGGTGGATAAAAGTGGAATGGTTCTAAAACACCTAATAATATTTTTTGTGGATTATCCAAATTTATTGGTGATGGTGATGATATTGATTTATTGGTCATTGATGATGATGAATTTGTCGTTAGATCCGATTGCGTGTTAGGCTGATGTATTTTAGATTTCGATTTTTTAGATAATGTTGATGAAGTTGATTTGGTTGAAGGTAAAGTTGGTAAAGCAGGTAAAGAAGGTAAACTATTTGGAGGTACAATACTACTACTACCAGATGTTTTAGGTGATCTACCTGTAACAGCTATACTATTTATCATCATGTTAGATGCTGATATTTTGGTTTTCGACGTTACAGCTTTAATTGGTATTTGTGGTAATGGACTTTCAGGTGGTGGACTTGGTGTAAAAGTTCTTTGCATTTGTTGTTGTTGCGATTGAGTCGTAGTGGTACTTATACCTAAACCTATACTTGCAGCTTCAATTACAGCAGAATGACTTATTGATGATCTATTATTACCTGAATGATATTGTTCAACTTCAACTTTTTTTTGTTTACCAAAACTAACTAATCTTGAATGTGTCGTCATTACAGGTGAAGCTATTACTGGCGTTGCCCCACCACCACCAATATTATTATTATTATTACGTATTGTTGATGGTGTATTATTGCTATTATTATAATATGTAGATGCTAAAGAAGCTGTAGCAGCAGGTGAATCTAATGTTCTTCTTGCATCAATTCTTGAAGCAGTTTGAATGATTACACCTTGATTAGGATCATTTTCCAAAAAATCTCCTTCACCAGATAATGATGATGATACTTCTGTATGTGCTATATCAGAATCAGTTGGAAAATGTATATTATCAATACTTATACCTTCATTTTCTGAATTAATTGAACCTATAGGTGATTCACTTCGATTTATCGTATATTGTTGTTGTTGTAGTTTTCTATTGGAAGATGAAGATGAAGAAGAAGCTATAGGTATATTTGTAATTTTAAAATCTGATCTTTGTGTAGGTTGATTTGGATCAAATGTCATTGTACTTGTTCTATTTGATGTATTTGAACTTCTTCTCGAATTTGAGTTGATTGAAAATGAACCACTGTTATTATGATTCGTTGCAGGTGTATCACCTGTTGTCCATATAAATGGAGGTTCAGATTCCCAACTTGCTCTTGAACTTTGAAATGTTCCTGTTCTTCCACCAATACTACTTGCTAAAGAACTATTACCACCACCACCACCACCACCACCTATAAATTTCGATGAATCTTCAGTTAAAGTAGTTGATCTATCTAACATTGATGATGTATTTGATATACCAGATCCCCCAGTCATATCGGATCTTTGTGATAATTTTGAACTATTTTGTGACCTATCAATTTCAATTCCATTTAAATATGATGGTGTAGCACTAAAATCTCCACCATTATTATTACTATTATTATCGAAATCTGAATAAGTAGAATCAATTCCTTCTCGATTAACTATACCAGCCTTATCAACTGCATTAGCTAATTGAGCTTGGAATGCTGCGTTACTCAATGAAGGCATTATAATTGGATTTGAAATTTTTGGTAAAATTCTTTTATTTCCTTTTCTAAATGGATTTGACAAGAACGACCTCTTTGTAGTATTACTATTATGACTTGTTGATCTTGTATGTGGTACTATCGTTGGACCAGTTGGTGTACCTCCGTGACCACCACCTACAACAGTTTCAGAAGAACCACCATCGATTCTACCTAAAATTAACATTTGTGTCGTAGCTGGATCACCGCCCATTTTTTCTACATATTCTAAAGCAGGAGTTTCAGCAGCTTCATAAGACCATTTACCTTCTTCCATATTTGGTGAATGTGTACGTGGATTATATTCTTCATTTTCAATTCCTCCTCTATTAGATGATCTTTTACGTCTTAATTGAATTAATAGGAAAATCGATAATAAAATACCGACTAAAGAACAAACTATTGAAATTGCTACTTTAGTTCCTTTTGATAAATTACCAGAATGTTGATGAGGATGTTGATGTACTGTTGTTGTAGTTGTATTTGAAAACAATGATAAATTCAATACAATTCTTGAATATGCATTCGTGTTTAAGTCTTGTGCTTTAAGAGTTACAGCAATTGAATCGTATTTAACATGGTCAGGTGGTGTACCAATTAAAGATTTTTGATCAGGCGATAATGATAACCATGATCCTGCTTCTTTAGGATCAAATGTAGTTGTCATATTGATATTACTAGAAGTTGAACCAGCATTACTGAAAAATTGATTTAAAGATATTGTGTTTAATTTTCCCATATCGATTGTAACTGATTCAGGTTTATCAGATCTGAATATTGAAGGGTAAAAAGCTAATTTCACCGTAGTATTCAAAATATCACCATATTTATCCATAACACTTAATGGTAAATCTGTATTCTGTTGATTTATAGGTGATATACCTGATATACTAATATTCGTTGGATCAAACGATAACCAGTTTAAAGAATTTGTATCCAATTTGATATCTGTTAAATCACTTATATTAATTCCTTGTTCACCTTTATCATCTAAAGTTAAGCTAGATTTTAATAAATTTTTTAAACCGATTTCACCTGAATAACCTAAAGTCATATTCAATATTAAAGGTTTAACAAGTTGTAATTCGTGTAATGAAATAATTATAGTGAAGCTTTCTTGTATATCTGAATATCCATAAATATCTGATCCATAAAGTATAATTTCATATATATCTTTTCCATCATCATTATTAGGTGAATTTGACGATGATGATTGCAATTGTTGAGGAGTTACACCATCAAAAGTAACCGTTTGATTATTAAATGATAACCAATTAGGTAAAGGTTGACCATTTTTTAAAGAAGCAGAATAAAATATTCTTGAATGAGTTGGAGATTGAAATGTTGATGGAGTGAAACCTAAAGAGAATGACCAATTTGGTGGTACTCTAACACCTGGATAATGAATTGATTCTTCTGAAAATGGATAAGCTGAAGTTATAGTTGAGATTTTCGTATTTGTATTTTTTGTTGATAATTGATCTTTTAAAGGATATTGTAGGGATAAATTTGATTGATGATCAGAAACGTATAAAGGTAAATGATCTGATATAGATGATTGACCATCTAAAGTCGTAGCAGTAATTTGAACTAATCTCAAACCTAAATCTGAATTTTCATTCGTAGGTAAACCATCAAATGTTCTTGTTGAACCTGAAAATGATAACCATGGAGGTAAATTAAATGCTGTATAACTTAAAGAATTGCCGTTAGAAGAGGTAGAGAAAGTAGATTCAGAAAATGTAAATTGAAAATTTTGATTTATTCTTGCAACAGGTATAAATTGATCTGATAATGGTTGAGAAATCGTTAATCCTCCTGGTGATGTTGCTATTATCAAATAAGGTAAGAATACAATCCAAGGTAGTAATATAGTCACAAGTGACATTTTGTCGTATCTTCGGATGTTGGGCTATGATGATACTACCTGTTAGCTTCTTCTTTCCCGATATATATATATACGTACGAGAAAATCCTTTTAGGTATATTTATTGTAAGTAAAGTCGCAATAATTGAAATCAAGTTTTAAATCTAAGAAATCAGCTGTAGACCTCGCCAGCGTCGTATGATCGTTCCAGCAGCTGTAAAAGAGTGAAAGTCGACCAGCGAGTAGACAAAAGCCTGTAGGAAAGTTAATGAGCGTTAATGTATTTTGGAAAAAACGAAAGAAGTAACAAAGGTAAACAGAAGAAGAGAATAATTGGGGAAAGAGAAACATCCGGACGATCGATAGAAGGGGGAAGGTAAGGTAATGCATTGATCAGTAACTCTACGAAACGTTACCTAAACATGCGTTTGCATGATAATGTCTTTATGGTTAGAAGATGTAAACATTGAATAATTGCTGAATAGGCGGAATTGTAATTTGGGCTGACAGAAATATTGTAGTTTTGTGTATGACGTGACGAATGAATTGAATTGATTCGCTATTCTGGTGAATCGTTAGAATCACAGCTAGTTCTATCAAAATAAGCCATTCAGTGTGAACTTTAGTCGGATTATTGGAAATAAGCATAGTTGTTGATGCCACTTAATGGATGAAAGAGTTTAACGGGTAAATCATGACTATACCATAATCAGCCCTATTATGTCAATAGTCTTCAAAGAAAAACCCGTTGTGAACTTTCTATTGTGGTAATAGGTGCTCGATTGAAACCGGGGTTTATTGATGTTTGAGGGATGTATCACCTCTATCAAGCGTTATACTCCAACAAATGATGCATTCCAGCATTAACCTTCTTACTATATACAACGTTTTTCTCCTGAGTGTCCAATAATATGATCAGCATTAAATTTTATAATGTACATTCAGTATAGATCAGGTCGATAATGAATCATGATGACTCACTTAGTTTAATATTCCTCATTTGACTTTCGAATTTAATCTTTATATAAACCACCACCATCACCTTGAGCTCTTTCAACACTATCATTCCTTTCCCCTCCGGCTTCTTTCACCTCTTCTAATCCTTTACCAGATCTTAAATCATCAATTTCATTTCTCATTTTTTCTAATTTTGAAATTAACGTTTTACCAACTGAACCTATACCTGAACCTGATTCATCTTGAATTTTATTCATGGCTGTTGTAAAAGCAGTAGATAATTCTCTAAATGTATCATTGAACATTTCAGGCTATTGCATATGTGAACACAAAAAGGGGTATCCAAATATCAGTGTCATCAAACAATAACATCGCATTAATCACATCTACAACCAAAACAATAATAATAATAATAATAATACTCACGTTACCGAAAACACCTCTTACATCTCCACCATGATCTGGTGCACCTGAGCCTGGAATTGATCCAGATTCAGCAGGTTGTGTACCAACTTGGGGAAACACCTAAGATTACTCTCAATTATTAATATCAAATCTCAACGATACGATAATTCTGTTCTTATTATTCTTTCGTAAACTCACACCAGCTGGATTTTCCCTATTGATCCGATTGCATTATAATTAGCATCTAAGCTATGATATCTTCCGTAGAGTTTCTATGTCATATGGGAATATTAAAATCACTAACCTTGTAGGTTCAGGACCTTGAATATCATTATTCATCAAACCAATATCATTGGTTTTAGCATTTGCTATGATCATTGTAAAGCACCATTTGAATCAGTTGATATCCGCGCCTTGACCTTTAAACAGAGATGAAACACTCACACTCGGAGACTGATCCTGATAACGACATGTTGTGATGTATGCAGATTAGAATTAAGCAAGTATACTAGATATCTTATGGAGATGCTTGTAGCAATGCGAGCAACAGTAATGCATATGAGTAGCTGTAGTATTATATTTCATCTGAATTTATCTGAAACAACCAGATGATAGTAGTTAGATTGATATTGATCAACGTGACGTCATCTGCGCGCTATCTCTGACCAGTAACATTAAACCCCTTTTATAAGGGGTTGTATGCAGTTAACATTAGAGTATTCATGCATAAGGTATGATTTTACTGCTACACTATATGCTACATACTCTAACAATGTATATCTTTCTTCTCGAGACCATGAGCAGGATGAATTTGAGTGCTGTGAGTTCGAATCACCAGAATCCACCTAAAGCAGCTAAATCACTAGCAACAGTAACAGCATCTGTACCAATTTGTCTCATCATTTCTTTTTGTCTATTTAAAGGTTGCAATGCAAAATTTGATAATAATTGACCATCTAAAATACCTTTTGATAATGGTTTAGGTAATAAATCATTTTGAACGGTTCTATATTGTAGGCGCAATACATTTCAGTCAGATGTGAAATATCACTCAAAAGCTACATCAGGACAGAAGGATTGAGTCACAAGCAGGAACCGAACTTACCTGAATGCTTTTGGATTTAATCCAGCTACATGTTGTGCGTTTCTAACTAACTGGTCAGAAACCAATTGTAATCGTTTAAACCTTGCTGATTTCACTGATACGAGTGTTGTCAAAGCTCCATCGGCAGTAGCTAATTAAGTGATAAAAATTCCAGATTAGCTTTCTATTCGAATCTTGAGAGACTTGAGTAATAACATAATGAAGAGAGCTTACCATATATGATCTGCGTTTGTGGTGCAAATTCCTCTTCAGCAGTTTTACGTCTAGCAATAACTTTTGATGTTGTTACTGGGGCACCTGTATGATATTCTGTTCTAAGTAAGACTCTTTCACCATTCAGCGAGTCGGGATCTACACATCAATCATATCAAGATTAGCTCTATTTCACAAGATGAATATGATTCGAGCTCACCTGTAGGATCAAAATCTAACATTCTCATATGACCTTCTCTATCGTTTGATATGAATGTTAATTGACCTTCATGTACTAAGAAATCAGTTACAACAGGTGAAACAGGTTGTAAATCTTTACTAATCGTTGTCAATTTATATGGATCCTCCTATAAAGTAGAATAGTTTATGTTAGTATTCATTCTCAAGCATGCCATTAATGATTGAGTAGAGAAGTTAAACTCACTTGCAAAGCTACAAACCAGAAACTCTTATTTATATCACTAATCAAGATGAAGTTTTTGAAAACTTTGATACTTGTAACGTAAATTTGTACATCCAAGAAAGCGAGACCCATCAATTGTTGATCATCATCAAAACCTTTAACGTATAACTAGTATGGTGGACACAAGTTGGTCAGCTCATGTACTATCTCAGCCATACATCTGTATAACAGTTTGAGTGGGATAGACGGCTGACTTACCTTTGGTCCGTTAGAATTCAACAAATAACCATTTATATGACTTATAGCTGAAACGGGGTTTCTTGCTGGATCTTTTGCTCTTAATCTTAATATCCATCCTGATCCAGTAGCTTGGCCACCCGAACCAACAGTTTCGACAATCTCGAATATATACGTCTATTCAATTTTTCAGAACGTCAGCACTAGACAATGCCTTGAATCATATTAAAGCCCAAAAGACCACTTACATTACCTCTGGTAGCTCTGTCTTCACCGAAATTGAATCCAGTTCCTACAGCTATGAAATCTCTATAACCACCTTCTGTTCCAGGTGATTCCAGTGTAACGCTTTCTAAACATAATACTTCTTCATTTTGGTCAAAGTCATATCCATCAATTACTCTCCATGGATCAGAACCCTGTGAGAATAACTCAAGTGTTGATCGTTGATTCGTAGGTGGTAGTAGGTTTTCACCTGAACGTCGCAGCAGTTCATCAGCATTAATAGCTATACACAGAATGTACGGTCATGTACAGAGTGAATAACCCACCTTCTGGACCTAATTGTATTTCACCTTCTTCATCATATGCTTGAAATGGTACCGTTATACTTGATGCACCTACATAATGTGCTGAAGTAGGATCAAAAGCTATATTGGTATATACTCTATCCATATCATATCTATCACACGGTATTGCAAAGTCTGTGTTGAGTGTTGGAGGTAAATAACATATGAAGGAGCCCTAAGACAGCGGATCAATCGAGACAAATTAGCCCTACTATACGATCACAGCGAAGTCAAATTTGATCATTGTTATACGAAAACTTACATCTTCAATCCTTATGAAATATTCACCTTTCCCACCTAAATGTGTAGTTTTACCAAAAGCCATTGCAGCTTGTTTTAAAGCATAAGTTCTTAATGGATGTGATTCACTCGAAATTATCCAATGTGGTTTTTCACCTGTTATAAATGCACCTGTTATACCTTCAATATTTTCAAATGGTATAATATTATAAGGTAATTTATTTATTGATACACCACCTGTAATTGGTAATAATTGCGTATGTACTTTTCTGAATCTAACTGCTAAAGAACGTCTAGTTTGACTTGATGAATCTACTGTGAATCTAGGTTGAGCTTCATATGCATTCAATCTACCTGATTCATGTAATGCCTAAATCCATGGATATATTAATAAGCTCATCTCGCTACGTCACGGAGTGTAGATTAGCTTACCAGTAAATGAGGTCTGACACTTCCTTTTCCGATAGGACAAAAGACCATTTGTTTCACTTCATCGTCAATTTCTTCTTCTTCTCTCAGTTGACTTTCAACTAAATCATCTGTAAATGTAGGAGCAGATGAACCCAAACCCTGGGTCTGTAAAACAACTTTCAAGTCGGGTAAAGAGCGAATTTGTAATTCTCCTTTTTTAGTTAAATATGATAACCATTGTGTACCTCTAAAAGAATTCATAGTATGTTCCAAACTACTCGATTTATCAATTGAAATTGCAGGTTCTTGATCTTGTAGTCGTTTAATCTGTTGTTGTGTCAATTGCATTTTAGATTGTTGACCTTGTTTAATTGCATTTGATCGAGATGTTGAAGCTTTTCCATTCAATTCGACTGTTCCGGAAGATCGAGAAGGTTCAAAAGTTCGGTAAATTCCCGTTGTGTCTGAGAACACTTCAATGACTTGACATTTCGGTGTTTCCTAAAGCAACGAAAAAAGCTAAGCTTGCTATTGAGCCTAATTATCAAAATGCACTTACGGCTCCCTCTTCAGCTAGAGACACTTCCGATATTGTTCTAGCTACAGTGTCACCAACGAAAAATGAGACACTTCCATCTGATCTACGTATCGCTAGGTATGGGTCCGAAATACTAGCACTGGTTATAGGAGCTAGACCTGATTTGGGGCATACAACCTGTATCGGTTTTCCGTCTGCACAAGCTTTAGCACAATTCTATTCTTTTCCCTAATAACAAGGCTGACCTACTATCATTCAACAGAGTAACCTCATTGGGAGTGACATGCATTACGCAACTTCTTTGGAAAAAGGGAGCTACATTTAAAGTTTTCCCATCGATACGACCTATCTGTTCAGGATTTGCTTTATTCGATAACGCGAATACCTGAATGAGAACGATCAGCTGTGCAAATCCTTCAATGTGCAAGAATAAAGTGACAGCTCACTCGGGTCGCATTTCTTTCCGTACTAAATAACATTGTTGTACGCTCTGATTCTGGTATGTCCTTGAACCTAGGTCCGGATTGTCTATCTATCGGTAAAAACCATACTGCGTCTGATGAAGATAATTCATTGAAACGTCGTCTTTTGGTGATCGGTATACCACGCTAAATAATATTATTGTCAGCTTATACCATGAGTATAATCAGGTGTGACATACCCTGAAAACGTTCAAAGTCGAGCTTTTACTTCCACCGCTTATCGCTACCAGTTGAGGATATGTTCGCGTCTAGAGTTGGAAAGTTAGTTATTCCGTCTTGTTCAGATATACACCGCCAACTCACTCCCTGATCCGTTGCAGCTATTCCGAACTCTATATCCATAATTTTCCCTACACCCTCTAGAACATCATATGTTGATACAGATAAACTAACGGGTCCAGTAGCTTCAGCCTTATGACCATTGACTAATCCAGAATTTGCAGTATCTGTCATTTCCCCATATAGGTCTAATTTGATTGTGAAAACCATGTCAGCGACATCAGCATACCAAGAAACTCGCTACAAAACATTGACTTACCTTCATCCCAATCAACGTCCATATCGTCTTTTGGTTTACTTTCATTCTTAGCTCCATCATCTTGAGTATCACCATTCTGCGGTATAATATCTCTTTCTTCATTTATTTTAGCTAGTAAAGAATCACCTTCAGCAGAAGCTATGAATAAAGATTTATCACCTGTTATGACTACACTTGATGGAGGAGGTATTTTTGTTGTTGTTGTCGAACTGGAGGTTGATTGATCAATTTTAATTTGACCAACATTTCTACCATCCATTTCAAATCTAACTTGATGAGTTTGACCATTTTGTAAAAATAATAACATATCTCTTTGATTTACAAACAAACATTTTGATCCATCTAATTCTAATATTTTTGAATTTTCTGATTGTCCAGTTGTATCAGAATTTTTTAAATTTGTTGAATATCCCCACCAAGAGTTTATTGCTGTACCAACCGTCCTACCAGATTGATCTATATGTACGATACCTGTTGAAGTGATTAAAACAATTCCACCTAATTCAGATGGACATGAAACTAAATATAAACTATCACTTGGTAATCCTTTGACTGATGTTAATAATGGATATGTTCCACCAGAAGATAAATCAATTGTTCTGATTTCCAAACAGAAGTTGTCTTTAACTGACTGATATCTTCCTGACCACGTATGTATAGGTGAATATAACAAAGCAAGTGTAGGTGAATGGAACCCTGATAAAAATAGTAGATCTTTCATATTCTTGAGATTTGGTGAAACGTCAGATAATGATAAGACAAAAGAAGGTGAATATGGAACATCGCTATAGAGAATGAATGAAAAGTACATTCAGCTTGACTGATTGATAGCTTGTAGAAAAGCAAGCTTACCGAGCGTAACCTTCTATAAAATCCAGTTCCGACTGTTCTTGCAGTACAGGTAAAACAGCCAAACTGTCTTCAGGTAGTGATAAAACCGCCAATCTTGACAAAGGATCTGTTCGTAACATAGGTACGTATGTCTGTAGGTCCCCAGATATCATCTGCGAGCATCTTTCGTAGGTATGTAGAGATACGGTCGATATCGCTCCTCTTGACCATTCTAATAAGGCCATCTGCGGAAGGATAGTAGAATCAGTGATCAGCTTAATACCATTGAAAACAACATGAATTACGCAAAGTAGGGCTGTTGCAATAATTGGAATTGAGAAATTAGAACAATGCCTACCTTGGCATGTTCGAAAGAAACCAACAGCCTGTCTAAACCGTCTACACTACTTTCGATAGTTCTTAAAGCTGATAACCCAGTTATTGTACCATTTAATTCATGTTGTGCTAATAAATGTAATTTTCTCCTTATTTCGTATTTCACAGGTTCTCTCTGTTAAAAAGATGTTAGTATAAGCGTAGTATAAGTATTTGACTTATAGGGATTGTTAGGCATGGAAGGTAAATTGGTAGAATTGTGATTCGCAAACGTACTTTTGAATGACCATCATCAAAAAAACCATCACCTAATCTTTCTTCACCTTCTTCCATATCTTCATCTTGATCTCTATTTTCATTATCATTATCTCCATCTTCATGTTTTATTTGATTATAATTAATTTGTTGTTGTTGTTGTTGTTGAGGATATTCAATAAATTCTCTAATTTCAAAAACTCTTAAATTTTCACCACCTGCAACAATTAAATTACCTATAACTTTAACATGATCTAAGTCTTCGTTATCACTATCATTATCATTGTTTGTAATGGAATTAACATTTGTTGAAATTGGTTTAGGTAATGGATATATAGTTGAAGGTGTAAAATTAGGTAAAAATAATGAATGATGTATTGATGATGAAGGTAATAATGTTTGATGAAATGCGTGCATTTTGACTGTATCCTATACCCTATACCCTACTATGTTAGGGTCAATTGTCTTCCTCTAAGAGAGCCGAGAGAAAGGTTTCAGTGATACAGTTCAGAGATGGTTCCCCTTGTTTGGGAAGTTGGTCTATCTCACAGATGCAAAGATGAGATTTAATTTAGAGATTTCGTCAAGTCGACAATCCGTTCGAGGAACGTTAACCGCCGACCGACAGTGATCACAAGGTGTTACGTAACATCACCTCCATCCGAGATGTAATACAAAGATGTAGTTGGGATGAAGGCATGACAAACGCATATGCATGATGGTAATATGAACATGTATAGTCTGTGTTGATACAACATGGCTCTTCTATTTTACAACGTATGTGATTACAAATTAAAAGGGACAAGTCTGTTCATTTCCTTTGAGAACCAATTGAAAACATCTTCATAGCACTTCTTCTAGGTTCAGTTGTTAAACCACCTGAACCATCGAAATTCCTCTTTTTTGTAGAACTGAACGTATCGAAAGATAGATCATCACCTATAGCCTTTGTACTTGATTCGATTCTTGGCTTTGGTTTCGTAAAGAAGCTTGAAGATGGGTTTGTATCTTGTGATGACGAGGAACGACTGCTGCTCAGAGAAGCTGAACGAGAGGGGGTGATTGTGTGTGAAGAAGGTTTGGATGAAAACGAAGGGTTTGACGATAATGGTCTTACACCCATAGAGTTACTGTCACTTGTTCGCGATTTAAATGGATTATGAGCACGGGGAGTCGCTATGGGTTGTGATGAGCTCGATTGCGATAAACTTGATTGAGATGAGTAATCTATCGGCGAGGAAGGTATCGATGATTGACTTGAAGAATTTTGGCGTTGTGGAGTAGAATATGAGTGCGAGTTGGTCTTGAATGGGTTTGACGACGATTTGGGATTCGGTATGTATGATGATGAAATTGACATGGTAGTACTTAATAAATCTTGAACTAAATTCGTAGCTTTGAATTTTTGACTTGATGAAGTTCTAATAAATCCACCTGGGGTTGAATTACTTTGTGAAGTAGAAAATGATTGAGTTTCTAATGATCCTTTTTGATTAGTTGAAGTTGACCAAGATAAATTTTCCCAATTATCATTAACTAATCTAACTAACATTAAAAATTTATCATCTTTTTGTGATTTATCAATTTGAATTTGTTGATTTTTTGTACCTAAAACAAAAGATTTTGATCTTTCATTTTCATTTATTAGCTGTCTTGCTTTACCTCTAACATTAAATTTTGAAATTTTTGCTTGTTTTAATTTTCTTTCTTTTTCAAAATCATATTTACCATTTTCTTTCCATTCTTTTTCTTCTTTTTTTTCTTTATTTTTTTTTCTTGTATAAGCACGTTTTTCATTAGTTGACATATTTTCATATTTTTGTAATTCATATTCAATTTTATTTTGATTTTCATTTAATTCTATAGCTAATTTTCTTCTTTTTCTAAAATCTTCTAATTCATTTTCAATTCTATTTACTGATGTTCCATAAATTTGTCCTATACCATTACCTCTATAAACTGTTTTTGATTTACTTGATTCATATATTTTACTGTATTCATCAAAACCGTTTTTCATATTAGTAGTAGTAGTTGGTAAAGACGATAAGGGTAAATATTTTTCTTCTAATGGTCTATGTGAAGGTATTAAATGTAATGATAAATATGATTTATCAAAAAATTCGTTTATTGGTTGCGTTGCGAAAATTGATGAAAATGTAGGTAATTTAATTAAAGTTAAACATAATTTATCTAAAATTTCAGATGATGTTGAATTTCTAGAAAATAATTCTAATAAACCTTCAGTACATGGTTGAAAATCTGGATTTTGTCCAGAGAATATATTCTGACATGTTCGATTGAAAATATCCATTGCGGCTGTCGTACATGATGTATCTCGAATATCTATGTAAAATCATGATTAGCAATTGGCATGTTTATCCATCTTATATCGACAGTCTGCAGGCCTGCGATATCCCCATAATACTGATTCAACATTAGTAATCTCACTCACCTAATAAAACTAATCCAGGATATCTAGCGAAACTTTGCATCGATCTATCTGAAATACCTCTACAACCACCTAAACTCCAACTCCTTAATCTATGTAAACCCCTTACTAAGGATTCACCATCTTTAGCATTTGGTTTTGGTAATTCCAAAGAACTAGTCAATAATTTGATACCTGTATCTGTAATTCTACAACCTTTCATCCATAAACAAGTTAAATTTGTACAATATTTTAATGATTGTATATTTTGATCATTTACAAAACCGTCCATTCCATCTAAAGTTAATGTAGTCAATAAACTTATTTGTGAATCTGAATTTATCATTTGATATAATTTTGGTAATTCAGTTAAAGGATGTTCTTCATATTCATAGTCATTACCTTTTCCTTTTCCTTTTCCTAATGATAATTTATTCTTATTGGGAGTTAAATAGTTTACAATTGAATCTTGTGGTAAACTTAATTGAAAATTATCAATTTGTAATAATGTACCTTCAGGATCTAATAATGCAGATAAAGCCCATATTGTACCTTCATCAGGATTCGTCGTTGAATATGATCGTCTTTCGTTATTGATAAATTCATCTTCATATATTCTATCATTCCTAATTCTATTTATAATCCTTTGAATTATAAGTGATGGAGTATCTTTAAATGAATCAATAGTATATGTATGAAGGTTTTTCGATATTACTGATAAACAGAATGATCTTAATGATGGTGTTTGACCTCTTATGGAGAGTGATTTAATTGCAGAAGGATTGATTTGTGATACAGGTAATGGAACAAGATGCCAGACCGGTTTCTCTAAGGCATATCTAGGAGATTGATCAGCATGATAATACCTATATCCTAACCTAAAATGCGTTTATCGACCAACCACCTGTCACAAAACTCACTTGATTTCGGTATCAGTGGACTCTGCTCCAAAACCACTTTTAACAAAATCATCCATTATACACTATCAGGTTAAATGTTATATTGTGATGCTAGTCAAGATGCCTCACCGGCTAGGCATTGTACAGACTGGTCGCAAGTCTCATCTATTCAAGTCAATAGATCACATAAATGCATCTAAGCAGAACTATATTAAACTCTTGTAGAATTCAAAAAGTAATGTTCTCGGGCGTGAGCATCGTGTTACACGCGACTGTTTACTTTGGCTGAAATTTAAACGCGTTAGGCATACGTAATACAGATCGATAGCATCGCAGGCGACCTTGACATTTGACATGACATAGAATGCATATATAATAACAAGCGATTCTAGTGGTTTGTGGTTTCAACATGGCGTGATCAGGTTTGGACTATGTACGTTATGATCTATATATACAATTATTTATTACTTCTAATTTGATACGTGTGTGTTTTACAAATTGATCGTTGTGACATACACAGATGTTTCATGTGGTCGAAAATATTTGAAACACTATATCTACGTAGATCTAAATATCCCCAAAGTATGTTCCCTCTTAACGATGCTTACGACTTTGAGGTGGTGTTCGACACTTTACTTGGCTACTATGCTCTTCTAGCCAATTCACTAGCTGATAAACCTAATTCAAAAGTAGTTCTGAATGATTTTGTAGGTACAATCAATTTTTGACTTGTTTTCTTCTTATTCCCACCTAATATACCTGCATGTGGTGTATCTGACAAAGATCTAGTGAATAAAGCTCTAGCTAAAGGTTGTGCTTTAGGTAATCTAGGTTGATGCGATAATGGTAATTCACTCGAGCAAGAAGTGTTCTGCGTTGTATCTCTAATTGAACTTAATGGTGATAAACCTCTAATTCTATTTGGTCTAGATGATGAAGATGAAGCTGAAGAAGTGGATGATGAGATGGAAGTGTTATTATTGAATATTCTAGGATAACGTGATGCAAGTGGTTTGACTTCCGATTTTTGCTGTATATGAGTTGGTGATAGTGATGGTAAAGATGATTTAGGTGGTTCATGTACATGACTAGTAGATGAAGAGGAAGGTAGTTCGATGTTCTTAGATTCAGGTGAAAATTCTTCACAATCAATGCTTGATTCTGATTCTACAGGTGAATCTTGTTCATCATGATCACTTGAATAACCTGAAGATTCGATACTTGAACGACTATTCAAAGGTGATGGTGAGGTTGTTCGACCTCGACGGGTAGATGGTCCTGATTCAGGTGAGGAGAATGAAGTTGAGTGCATTGTCGAGGAGATATCTAGGTTTCTCGGTAGGTTGATGGAACTGGATATAGCGTCAGCTTAAATGCAAGTTGGGTGGATTTGGCGTGGAGGTAGGCTTACTGATTTGTTGCGATATCGAGCTGACTAGTTTAAAGATTATTCAAGTTGCTTAAATTGAAAGCCGTTGGATTTATAGTGGACGAGAAGGGTTGTTATCGTTTCTGATTAATGAAGTACTTTAACGAGTTGTCAAATATTCCACTTTCTGTTCTATATAAGACGATATACGATCTAGCTTCTCTTCATTAAAGAATAACAAGGTAATTGATGGCAACGTGTACTCGTGTAATTATTCGATATTTTTGGGGAGAAGAAGCGCTAAGATACTCTAATCGATAATTAAAGGATTTGCTGTGAGTCATCTAAATATTCTAATATTCTATTCTATTGGGGACCCCTCTTTTGGTTTTATGGTCTCTCCATTAATATCTTATGTGTGATGCTAAAATGATGATGATGATATATGAAAGGATGCATGTACATTTTTCGAATTGGTGTCGATTATACATAGATGATTTGGTCTGTGCCACCGTACTAACCATTCTTATGGGGTTTTAAGCAAGAAGAAAAACATTACTTCATCGTACAGTTATATTCCCCAACAATTTGGATTTTATGGGAACAAAGTTTTGTGGGTGTCTTGTGGGGCACCTGCCACTGTAGACCTGTAAGAGCACACGCGGTTCCTTCCGCTTTTGGTCGTACGTAACTCATCTTTATTGGGGAATTAAACTATTATGGAGGGAAAAAGGTACCGTACGTCGGTGTACACATTGCATGGATTGTCAATGGGAATTCGGCCGGTCAAGTCTGGCAGCGTGATAACCGGAAAGATAGATAGAAGGTCGAGCGATCAAAGCGTTTTGGGTCTAGACGCGTTGATGGGTTTGCGTTTCATACTTTCCACGCTCCTTGAATTATCAGACTTGTTAAAATGCGTTTCAGCACTTCAGCACAGAATCTTGTTCACGACTCACCATAGGATTGGTAGAATAGTATAATTAAATTGAAGCGATTGATATCCTTACAGTCACAACGTTACAACAAAGGATGATCACCTTACCAAAGATCTCGTATTTTGACAGTCAATTGTCTTGATGTGTTCAGTTTCGCTATCCTATCAATCATCCTTCAAAGTATGCCTTTCTTTCCCCCTTATGATGGAGCGTGAAACCAGCTTTCTCTTCCATATAACAAAGGATCAATAAGTGCTTTGGCTGTTGTAGCGAGAGAAATCTTTCATCAAATATGGTTTAGATGATACCGTTGTAACATATCAATGACGAAGGAAATGGTAAGCAGGAATGACAAATGGAACAGTGCGACTAAATGCACACCTATATTATCTTATTGACTAGATAATGATGTTTCATATCTCGACTGATGTGAATTTGATCATTCCAAAAGTTACACTAATTATTTGATTCACACTGCTATCATACACAAGACATCCCATACACGCACAGCTACATAAAAAAGCTAATTTGATAACTCAACTAATCAAGGTGAAAATCTCTAGTACCGAAACATCGAATCAACGGTCCAAGCTATCCCTATACACAACCTCACACACCTCAAAACAAACAATCAAATAGTCCTATCTACACATAATTAAGTCGTACCTGCACTACCATCAGTGGCACAAGTACAGTGAACTTAACCATCTGCTTACCATTTCCATACATCCCGATCAATAGCAAAAACATCACTGGTACTACACAAAAACACCCTTTCTGCTAATCTACAATTCCCATCTCACAATTCCACCATTCTACACGCAATTCTGCCATTACCAAATTTATTATTTTCTTTCTCACTTTTCTCATAGCTCCATCAATCGTCACTCTTTGAAAACTTACCAGATATTGCTCCAATCACACTAGATCTGAGATCTAGATCTTTTTTTTCTATTCACTATTATTCCTTATCCTAGTTGAAGAATCTTACGTTCTTTCCCAAAAATACACCTCAACATGTCTCATCCAGCTTCACGTCGAGTGTTTCGACGTGATCAATCCGCCTCAAATACAGCTTCAAGTTCGTCAACTCCCTTCCACATCTCAGATACGTGAGTCAAAGTTTTTTCTCTTCATGACTATATAGGATTCTAATCTGATTCATCGTGATGATCACAGATCCCCTTTATTCTCCTATGGCCCAGTAGGTGGATCAAGCAGTACATCACTATGGACAGCAGGTTACGCCAAATCATCTGATGGATATGATGAGACTCTTCATCTCACTACTGCTTCAAATTCAAAAATCGCTTTCAACGTTACTGGTAAGTACAATTTCAGATCATGACAATTCATATATTACACTATCCTTTGGACAGAGGGAAATGTTCTAGTAATATCCAAGAACCACCCTGGCTGTCCGAGCGGGATTAGGCTGACGCACCGATTTTAGCATCATCATTATCCTTCTTAGTACCCTCTTACAATGGTTGTCAAGCAACAGTGTCGATAAATTCTTCATCACCTATACCAGCATGTCCAACTTCTTCATCTTCTTCATCCGACATCAGTCCCTTCACAGTATACAACCTACCTTTAGGTATACATAACGTCCAATGGAATGCCGGTACAATACAAAATGGAGAACAAGTGATGTTTTGGGGAATAGATGGTACAAGACCGATAGAAAGAAGTGGTTATCAGAATGCAACAATAGATGATTCATTCAAACCTAAAGACAATACAAATGTTGGATTGAAATATGAAGGTGATTGGACACACCTCAATCCGACTACTCGTTCAGATGCTCTCAGTGAATCTGGAAGATTAGATGGTGATTTCAATAAAACTCTAGCTATCACTCAGAGTAAAGGTAGTGCTGTGACTTTTTCTGGATCAGGTACAGCTGTTTATATCTACGGAACTGTTGGACCGGATTATGGCTTTGCTTCTGTATCGCTCAATGGTCAATTGGTAGCGCCTTCCCTCAATCTCACTGTGAGTGATCTATGTTCTACTTTGTATTCTATGACCAACATTTCAGATGATTACTGATTTTCATATTCACACATAGTCACCCTGGCAGATGCCTTACGAGCTACTATGGTTTCAGACCGGATTGGACACTTCTCAAGCTAATCAAGTGGTTATGACTAATTTAGGAAACAGGAAGATGGCCCTGGACTTTGTTGTTATTACTACCGATCAAGACACTTTATCTCATCTGTAAGTGGTGATACTGCCTCGTTGTCAACTTGTAACGAAAAATCTAACCTTTTATCTCCCCGCGTATAGGGCTATTGGCGGATCTGAAAGCTTCATGTCTAGTCTAAAAGGCAAACTAATCATCGGGCTTGCCATACCCTTTTCAGTGGTATTTTTCCTTGCATTACTTGCTGTTTACTTATGTGGCAGAAGACATCATGTACGACAAAGAAGAAATAGGGGAGAATCGTCAGCTACATTACGACCTTCACCATCAGTTGGCGGTTCAGTAAATCCTATAGTGGAGAAAGGTTTAGCTAGAGACAACACAACGTCCAATCGATCGGTTGAATCCCTTGATGATGCTGATGTTTTCGTTTCATACGACGAAGCATTACAACAAAGAATGAGTGAAAGATGGAGATCACCTATAAGTCCAAGTAACTCGAATGGTACTTTAAGAACGCCAAGAACGCCTGAAACTGCCTCTATCATCAGTGCTATTACTAGCAACCATACAGGTAACTCCAACATGCATGGAACGGGAGGAGCAGGAGCAGGTATGACAGGTGGTTTAGCGAGTGTACCTGAAGATATGATTTCATCACCTGAAAGAATTAGATCTTTATTAGGTTCACAATATTCAGTTACAAATCCACCTGATTCAAGACGTGGTACAGCTTTACCTGCATATACACCTGAAGGCACATACGTTACTCAATTTTCGCCACCAAGAGGTACTTCAACAACAAATGGTCATTCTCCTACAGGTGCTTATGAAACGTTGACTGGTACTGGATTATCAAATACAAACGAAACTGAATATCCTACTGAAGTTTTGACAAATCCACCTGCTTCTACTTCTTCACCTACAAACTTGTATAACGCTACGACTACTGCAACACCTACAAATAGGTTTCCCACAGCCGCCGAAGAGAAAGCAGCTCAATTAGCTATATTCAAAGGATTTGAATCTTCATCCACCAATCCGGATCTTTCACTCAATCTCAATTCTACCCCACCACGAACCCAGAATACACATTCGAGATCTGGTTCTGTAACTTTAGGAATGGCAGATGCATCGTTATCTCCACCTAGGAACATTAATCCGGATGAAGATGAGAATCCTATGCATTTGAATAGGATATCAAATACTCCAAGTGACATATTATCTATATTCGGTACAGCACCAGGATCCGAAGCTAGATTATCTACTTTAACAGATTGGACGGCTACAGCAGCCAATACACCAATAAATTCTAATTTCAACTTCCGATCTGGATCAAGAGCTGGATATAGACCTGACTCAGGGTTAGGTCATTATCCTTTACCACCATTACCAATTGATAAATTAACTCAACCTTTAAATCTCCATTCAACAAGATCAAATTCATCTAATAACAATAATGCAGGAAACAATATTCCATTACCTTCTTTATCAACATCGAATAAACAACCAATTAGACCAAAAGTAGATATGACATTCCTTAATCAAGATCGACTTGCTTCTACTAGTCATTCAAGACCAAATAATAATAAATCTTCAATATCAAAACATCCTTTCTTAATCTCACCTGCACCTATTCCATATACAAACCCATATTCTTCTACGAGCCGATCGAATAATAATTTACCTCCATCTTCATATATCAATACACCAATAACACCACATGCACAAGCTATAAATGAAGAAGAAGATGGAAGTGGCAGACCACAAAAACAACATCATAGAAATCAATCTACTGCATCTGCTTGGACAGTTGGGTCGGCTGCTAGGCCAGATTCAGCTATTATACCATTTGAAAATTTCTTTAGTGGTTTACAGAATTCGTCTACTCCGACTAGGCAAGAAGGGCAATAAAGGAATATGACAAAATAAATGTAGCGGCGAGGTAGTGTGAAGCAAGGGAATATATCATTATGAGCAAAAGAAATATAGCAGGAGACCAACTGGATGGGATGCTTTAAAGTAAAGTTCATTACAATGTAAACGATATAATAATTATAATACCAGGCAAAGAGATCGAGTTCAATTCTCTACATCTGCCAACATATATATCTCTACATAGATTGATTTAGCTATATAACTACACTCATTTTGATGCAATAATCTACCTAGAGACTGTCCGTCGAAAAAAATACACAGGAAGCAGGATGATTACTTTGCGTTACGTGTGAAAGTTACTCCATGGTCATAACATCCTTAGGATGAATCGAAGCTGGATACCTAAATGTAGAGATTTCCCGTCACCTGATCATTCTGTTTCATGTACCTCCTCTCTTTTGTTCTTTTATTTTCAAACCGATGACAAAAGGATTGTTTATGATCCTGGCTATCCTCTTTCTCCAGTGAGATTTTTTTTGGTTAGTGGAAAACATTATATGCATCACGTTTTCTCATTGTTGTATGAGTAGGTAGCTAATGCTTGAAGCTATCGCTTCGTACTCCTTCCTTACCGATTCGTTGCAATAAAATTTTTCACGAATCGATAAAATCAGAACCTGAAGCGATCCGAACCGAGATTTTGCCAACACGTACACACTCCTTTGGTGGCGAATGCCCAAGAAAACCCAGTCTATAGTCGTAATCAAGAATTGATCATGTTATGCGTAATCTTCATAGTCAAGTACGCGGTGATGAATAAGTTAGTACAAGTAACAAATCCGTGCATTATATATTCTGACAATTCGAATTAGTCTTTGATCTTTGTTTCATCCTCCTCATTTGTCGTGTTGCCTTCTTCTGGATATATGACTTATCGATATCAGCTTTTCAAGACTGATTTACACATGGGATCATTATGTTACCCATAACTACAAAAGAACAATTACCGGCCGATTGGCGAACTGCTGAAGTTCTACCACCAGGGGTTGAATTTTTAGAATTAGAATATGCGCAACCTGGATTCAGTGGCGGATATCAAGAAATTGATACCTTCAACCTATATATGTCCCCAGAATTAGAATCAACACGTATTGGCTATTCGAGCCAAGATTTTCATAGAAAAGCATTTACTAGAATCGTTCCTCCATATACACCCTACAGAAGGTTACCTTCCGAGAATGATTCTTCGACTTCTGCTCCATCTCCTGTGACATCGACACCAACGTACGATTCTTCACCTCCCTCGTCCACAGACAGTAACGAATTAGTAATGGCAGAAGATAATGTATTCGACGAAGAATTCGGAATTATAAACCATTCTGACATTGCGACAACTCAGGATGAAACAGAAACCGAAACAATCGAAGATCTCGATTCTCCACCTCTCATTGATAAGTACTCCAAATTAGAAGATCCTCACCTTTACCTTCGGACCCACATAGATCCTGAATGGGAAGCGCCCGCTTTCAGAGAATGGGTTAAACCAACCAAACGAGTTTCATCGATTCTTACCGCTGAAGAAGATAATTCCAAGATAATGTTTTTGCGGATCGACATGAAAATATGTAATGGCAGTACATGGGATATATTTAGAGGCGATATGAGATTATGCGATGGTATAGGGACTCTTCAACCAATAGTTCTAAAGTTGACCAAACTCACTTCGTTCAAAGAATCATCACCTGACATCGTCCTTGGAGAGGATGTACAGCCTATTCGAGATATAGCAATCGATAGGATCATAAACGAAGACTTAACCTTGCGAGAAAATCTCAGCACACTTCAAGGAGATTTAGTACCTTTCTATTATGGTTTATTTGTATGGCATGGTATAGATGATGATGATGATGATGAGAATTGGATAATTGCAATGATCATGGAGGATGTTGGAAATCCAGTATATCACATGATGTCGTTCTATCCCATTGATATCAGGTATGTTTGTTGTATATCAGACTAATTCTAGCTATCACGTCATTTTACAGGAGCTGATCCTAACCTCAGAAAAGCTATATTCGATGCTTTGTATAGAGTGTTGGAGGATGGAAACATCACTCATGGCGACATGAACCCAAGACATATACTTGATAGAGATTTCAAACATAGGAGGGATTTGCACTGCAAAGAGAAGTTTGTACTCATTGATTTCAAACTTGCGACTAGTTTAGAATTTAAGTCGATGACCGAAAGGCAAACTGTAAGAGAAAAGGCTATTAAAATTTTACTTTGGCAATTAGATTTGAAAGAGAAGTAAGTACCCTGTAGCGAGGTTTGAAACAATTCAGGTTGAGCTGAATATTCGTTTTTTGGCCCCAGTGATTCGAAAGATTTGGTATCTAAATCCGGTTACGAAAGAAGTGATCGGCGAGTCCTCAATTCGCATTAACAGAGATTAATTTTAGGATAGGTGATCCGAGCACTCCAGTTCTTGCCATGTATACTTGAGAATACTGCTTGCTTCGCTATCTGCCTCGTTCTTTAGCACGTTGGACTATGCCCTGATAGGTCAAGCAAACTAAAGTACACGCTTCATAACGACAAAGTGAAAATCAGGAAATATGTATACGAGCTTGACATTTTATTCTTAACCCACTCGTACTTTTTTACCTCTTTTTGTCATGTTTTATCTGGTTTTATCTGACCGAGGAAGGCAATTCACCAATAGTCACAGACCGACTCATTTCTTCGATCACATGTTGCATTATTCGATAAGCATCTGAACCAATTTGAACGACTCAGGTATACTTCATCAAGAAATGGTGGTTATAGATCAATATTTCATTTAACCGCTGTTTTCTTACGATCAACGTTTGAACATCGCATCGCATAAACGGCTAAATTGCATGCGACTGTTTTATGCCGGCAATCTCCTACGTTCTATCCTGTTTCAAATCTATTTTGAAACTCTTCTTATGCTGCTTTCATCTTACTATTTTCTTTACTTTCGACAACAATGTGACACGAGAACAGGCCCTGGCAAAGTATCATCACATCACCTCGCAATGGACTCCACGCACAGCCCTATCTCTTCTCCTTGCCCTAAAGCTCTCCCAATCAACGCTGCAACGCAAGTCTTCCAGAATACATTCCTTCGCCCTTTGATCTTTAATCAATTAGATCGACAATCTCTTATAGTAGAATTAGAGTATCACAATCGTTACTCATTGGGGGAATAGAGAAGCTATACAAGAAGTATGAGTATCAGAACTATAAAACGTTAATTAAGCGGTGTTGCTCCGCGGTGAGTCATTTTGTTGTCTGTAAGGGACGATCAACTGCAATGCACTACAGGATCATTATGCTGATTTCGGTCGTAATGTCAAGTTCAGGAAAGACTACAGCTGTACTTAGGAGCAGTACATACTGTAGATTTATCACACCTTACACGAACTATACAAATCACTTATTGGGGTGAATTGCTTGACCCTTTTCCCAATGCAAAAGTTATTAGAAGATATAATGAATTTGTTTCCCGCGAATATCATCCATGCGACAGTTCATCAGAAGCCAAATTCACATACACATACTCGTATCCACATGCTGAAAGACTATTCCTATCACCTTCTGAACAAAAGCATCCGCTTAGTCCAGCTGGAATACCTTGTGATTGGAAGCAATTTAGAAGAGTTACGTTGAATGCGTATCATAGCGATTTCGAAAAACAAGGTGAAGAAAATCCAGGAGAACGATGGAACAGTGCAATCATCAATAGGATGCAGTACCCTGATGGTGAAGAACTGGAAGGGATATCTGCAGATTTCCCCATTCCAAATAGAATAGTATTAGATACGTTGAGAAAATTGGATCAAAAGGGATTATGCAAAGTGAAGCAACTACACCTAAATTCGTCCGATCAAGATTTATTCGAATTACTAAGCTTCTTATCATCAACGTTGACTACTCTCGATACCCATGATTTAGATCAGAACAGCTGCAATATCGATCTTCAAGATTTATTTATAAAGATACCTTGAGAAAGCTCAGACATCTTAGCAGTGTAAAGATTAGTGTGAATAGAATGATAAACTATGATGGCGAACTAGATGATGAACCTGAAAAATACTTCAATCTAGACAATTTTGCTACGCCATTCGGATTGGGAGTAACCCACTCATTTAGTGATTTTGCTTTACAATTGGTATATCCTAGCGGACAAATCGGCAATTAACTCATAAAACAGCTCACCCTAGACTTGGAGGCAATGCCGTTTTTAGCTAAATCAATGGTATCTCTATTAGGTTTCGAGATCGTACCTGATATATCGATTTCATCTAGTCCAAGTAATTCTCTATATTATACGGTAGCTGTTAGTGCGTTTTCAAAGAGGATGGATGATAGATCAAAAGATGAAATCGATAAGCTCAGGAAAAATGCCGAGACTATACGTACATAGTTCTTCGTATCACTCTTCTTCACAACCAGCTCTTTGATGCATGCAACTCTTTACCTCACATTGGTATCTCGTTGTTCGGGTTCTATTTGATATTTTATGCATGCAGAAAGATTGTTATACTACTAGTAGATTGTGCACATAAACAAGGAAGCTTAAGGCATGTGCCACATTGCGGTAAACGCCGCTGGATGATGATCAAGTTGCAAGTTATAGCTCCGCGTTGTGAGAACGTGAATATAATCACTGCACATTAATATAGCACCTGAAATCATCTTTCGACATTATCTTTAATCAAACATTAAATCACAAAACATATCATATATATAACCTACAGCATCGCATCAACACGCTATATATCCTCAAACTCAACTGAAGTACCGCGCTCCGAATAACTAGAAGTGATTATATCTCTTACAACCAATCTTAGCATCATCTCCTTCCTATCCTTTGAGCTATCTATACTTCAGTACAGTACACCTCCTTAGGTAGATAGCTCATCATGTACGCCCCTCACGCGCCACCTCACTTCCAAAGTCATTTGCAGCATCGACCACCTACAGCACCACCTACACCGGACTCTGACGCACCTTCATGGGGATCATCAATTCCTCCTCCTCCTCCACCCGGTGTGAATGTTTTATCCCAAGGAGGATCATCATCTAATGGACCTGGATTAGGTGGTTTAGGCGGTTTCTTAAATACTCAAAACCTCTTACCGCCTAATGGAGGTGGTGGAGGATTAGGTGGATTCATGTATAATGATCAACGTAGATCTCAATATGGTTATTCACCTGTGGGAGGTAATTCACCTATTGATGGACCAAATTTAAATCCAAATAACAACAATCGTGGAAGTAGAGATTCAAACGATAATAGGGGTATGGCAGGTGGACATCAATCACAATTATCTCTGAGCGGTAATTTAGGTCAACAACAATCGACGACACCAATACCTTTACCTGGACAACCTGGTGTTGGTGTTGGAGGACCATTATTACCACAAAATTTAGCACAACATTTAAATAATCCACCTGCACCAACTCCAAATAATCAAAATTCAAACTTATCTGGAGGAGGTCAAGGTCAAAATCGGAACCAATCAAATTCAAATTCAGGTAATGGAAATGGAAATGGCGGTGTAGGCGCTGGAAAGGTACTGTTAATGCCAAATGGCGGTCCACCGCCTGCAGGTTCAGACGAAGAAAAGATATATATTTTAATAACGGAATTATTAGAACCTGAAACTAGAGAAGGTGCTTTATTAGAATTGAGTAAGAAAAGAGAATTATATGAAGATTTGGCCCTTGTACTTTGGGGAGGATATGGTGAGTTTCCAGATTAGCCATTCTATTGCACGACAGCTTTATAGGGTTATGAGAGATAGAACATGGAGAACGATAAAAGGATTGCAGAAGCTTTAGTATATTCGACAAATCACATCGGACTAAAAATTATCAACGGGAGGGATCGTAGAAACAGTAATCCGGAGCGATGTCGAATAAACATAGTATCTCACAGATAATGCAAGATGCGGCACATGAAGATCGAGAGGGTTGACTAATTCACCTACATTTGTCATCATAGGTATCATGTCATCGCTTCTCCTCGAAATTGTAGCAGTATATCCAGCTCTATCACCACCTTCACTCACTGCTCACGCATCCAATCGAGTCTGTAATGCTCTAGCCTTATTGCAATGCGTTGCAAGTCATTCTGAAACAAGGTCTTTATTCCTTAATGGTGAGTATTACTATTGGTCGCCTGCTTACCACTCTTGCCATAATGATGCGGGATGGCTAATCAATATGTCCCATCACAGCTCACATCCCCCTCTTCCTATATCCCTTCCTCAACACAACGAGTAAGACTAGACCTTTCGAATATCTAAGATTGACTTCTTTGGGTGTTATCGGTGCTTTGGTCAAAGTGAGTCTTTCGGAAATCACATTAATTCGTTTGAGATTCTCCTTATACTGATGTTATCCTCTTTCAGCAAAACGATAACTCCGACGTAATCAACTTCCTTTTATCAACAGAAATAATACCTCTATGTCTCAGAATCATGGAAACCGGTTCAGAATTGAGCAAAACAGTAGCAATCTTTATCGTACAGAAAATTTTAGCAGATGATTTAGGTTTACAGTATATATGTCAAACTTATGAAAGATTTTATGCTGTTGGAGCTGTATTATCAAATATGGTAGATGCTTTAGTAGAATCACAAGCTGTTAGATTATTAAAACATGTTGTTAGATGTTACCTTAGAATGAGTGATAATCCGAGGTAAGTAGATTGTCTTGGTATACCTATCCCCATGCCCCATCGCCTCTCCCTTCGTTTCCCCTTGATCGAGTCTGTTACATCGCTTCCATTGGGTAATCATACTTGCCCTTGGAATCGAAAGGGACTATAAATACTCTGAAACGACAATGCTGATAGATGACTGTTTACTTTCGCAGAGCAAGAGAAGCATTAAGAGCATGTTTACCTAAAGCATTACAAGATAACACATTTACACCTCTATTAAAAGGAGATATGGTCACCAAACGATGTTTGACAACGTTGTTAATGAATCTCAATGACAGATCAGAAGGGTAAAATCACACTTGGAAGATCTCAGTGCAGTACCACGAGGAGATGGAAGAAGAATTAAGCAAGCACAGCGGGAAAAGACATTATCCAACCTTTTGAAAAATTATATTAACGAATCAACGCATCCATTCATCTAGACACTTGCGTCACAACACAATATCTGGGAAATATCACACATTTGCATTATACCCCTTCAATACTCAATCATTATTTACCATTACCAATTAGTTTGAACACTTTCATTCGAATCGAAATTCCAGCATCTTGACAAAGTTACCTTGTTTTCCCCGATCTCAGTTCTTGTTTCTTCAGCAACTTTCGTTCTCACCTCAATTATTATTCTCTTGTATTTGTTGTTCAATAGTCAATCTCATTCCTTTCCCTAATATACATATCAAGATATTCTATTAAATTCGTCGATAGAGCTTAATCCTACCGAAAAGGATTCATTAGACTTAAATTTAATTTTTTCATCACTTGACTTAATCGTTAATGAAAAATAGATAGGGATTTAGTGGCCCATAACCCAGTAGAGCATTCTATCCAGTAACAGTGGATCATATTACGTCTTCGAGTGGACCTATAGATCAAGGTCAATAACTATATATATATCTCTTTTAGTATCATTTTTTAAGCAACATTCCTGCTTATTTATATGTATTCATGTATCATCGATGTCCACACTTATTCTGCCAGCCTATACATAGGAACAATAAGTAACGATGTCTACGGTAATCTCGAAATCAGGTAATATAATTGTTCTGCTGATACTATTGATGGAACCTACTCGGTTCAAGTTACTTGGATGCATACAAAATACATTTTCATATATTTATATCACACCAATGGAGAATATACTGGACCTGTCAAGGTAAATGCTATATCTTGCCGAGCAGTAGCATCCTAATTTTTCGTTTTCTTCAAAAAAGGTTTCGCCTTTTCCAATGCCTGGTCTGATATCATCATGCCTTCATTGGGGGACATGAAACCTTTAGCTATGGCGCAGGATGTTTTGTAAATCTTGTTCAAATAGAGATATACTGCTAGTTGTCTATATCTATCCCTAGGGTAAAAGTCAAATTCGATGGGATCACCATCAGGAAAGTAGTGAGAATCAGTTGGAACCTTGACTATCGCCAAGTTACGTCCCAACTTCCTTGCGAAAATCTCCCACACTTTCCGCTCATGTCGAAGGTGGTCCACGGTGACATGAACTGTAGTTGACATGAATTTCATCACCAACGAGGGCATATTTGACATATTTTCTAGTTGTATTTCAGGGATACCTTCTAATGACTCGAGTTCTAACTTTGCAGCTTTGGAATCTAATTTGAGGAATTTTCGTTGACATCTAATTGAGATGTACCTGATATGCCGAAAAAATAACCATGGTATTTTGCGTAACACGTCTTGAAGGGTGAAAAGGGATCTTTTACGATAGAGTCGTAATTCTAAGTTTCGCAGTGTAGGTGCCATGAAAGACAGCAAATCGGTGAGATACTCATCGGTATAAGTAAGGAGAAGATGTTTAGGCGTACAAGTACCATGCGACTTCATTTTATCGAAGATTTCTAAAATGCTTTTATTGGAAATGTTTCGATAAATGGAGAAGCCTTCGAATCTCCCATTAATATGCTTGAAATTGATTGACCTCTTTAATATAGCCTTTTCTACCTTTCCCCAAGGTAATGGCGTCTCGTGGTTCCATGATGAGTAAATCCAGCCAAGAGAGAGATCATATAGGATTTTTAGACGTATGCCATAGTAGCTCTGATTATCGTGGAGATCTTCAACATTGAGTTGGTCGGCCAATCGGAAAGTCTCTTTCAACGTCCATTGATATGTGAAGACTTGGTTTCCCTGGTCGACATGTAGGTGAAGGGATGATTCTCGTTCGGGAAATCTGATCATTTGTAAATTAGGGTAATCTTGAAATATCGATTTTAGGTCGACCGGATCCTTGATAAATCGTCCTTGAGAATCCATCGCTGAGCCTTCGGTTTCCCGATATCCGGGATACTCGATGATCCTGATAGCTGAACGATATATCTTGCGACGGTCCTATAAAAACGTCAACTCAGTAAGTTTTGTTTAGTTCAACAGCTTAGTCTAGTGCTATTTACCTCGTTTGTAACGTTAGAATTCAAGAAGACTTCTAAGCCATGGTAATCGACCGTACGACATATGATTCGAGCAGCTGAGATTCAAAAGGTTCGGTTGACTAAGCTCGACATCAATAGATCTGGCTCGTCGAGGTACTGGAAAATCATATCACGAAGGTGATCGATGTACAATGCTGAGTAACATGCCGAGGGTTGATTAAATCTGCTTAATATGTATCGTCAGCCTTAGTGCCTGCATCGCCCTTGACAGAACATCTTGTCGCTCACCTAGGTATCGTCCTCAAATCCATCATGATTGCGGACAGGAAACTGAATTGAAGAACTTCTTGATATATATCTAGCTGTAGGTAAAGGGACTTAATTAATTTAAAATGTTACAATACTGACTTGATAATGTAAGGTGAAAATAATATAAAGAAGGAGGATTAAAAGTTGGCAACCGGTAGATGTATTCACTCTGTTTGTATATTTACATACAATATCAAATCAGTCACGTCACAATCAACCAGGTGAGTGGACTTAACATAAAGTCTCAAACCTTAATTTCAATAGATTTGGTTGACTGTTACTCACGTCATGTCAATCATGACGAACAACATACCAAATATAATGATGAATCCACTCTAATTAGAAAAAACTAGTATCTTTCTTCGCAGCAGTCCTCTGTACCTTAAAAATTCTCGTTTGGCAATTTGAAGCCGTAGTAGTCAGAGAATTTTGTTGGTACCTTTAAACTATATCTACATGATTTACTTTGATACATATTAAATATATATTTCTACATTATGGCGACGAAAAATCGCCAAGCACCAACGGACTACTGTACCCCTCGGGCTGAAACTATGTGCTAACGAGATATCATTCAACTTTGTTTGAGAGAAGGTTTGGCTGTGTTCAATGCCTCGTCCATCATACTTTCTCCAGTGGCAAGAGATAACGAACCTTTAGCTATAGCGCAAGATATTTGATAAGTCTTGTTCAAAAAGGTATACACCGCTTTTTGTCTGATTCGATCTCTAGCTTCAAAGTCGATTTGGATCGATCCAGTATAACGGGGAGAATCACAAGGGTCTGAGAATTTGAGTGTGGCTAGACTTCGTCCTAATTTCCTTGCAATGATATTCCAGACTTTTCGTTCATGGCGGAGGTGATCAACGGTGATGTGAGCAGTAGTAGACTTGAACCTTATTTCTAAAGAGTTGTCGAAGTCGAATGTCAGGGATGCCTTCCAGCAATTTCAGCTCAGCATCGGCGTTCTTCGAGCCTAATTTGTAGAACTGGCGTTGACAGTAGACCAAGACAGTTTTGATATTGCGAAACCCTGACCATGGTATCTTGCATAAAACGTCTTGAAGAGTAAACAGCGAGCAAGAAGACTGCCTGTGGTCAAATTCCAGCCTCAACTCTTCAAGTCTAGGTGCCATTAGATGAAGCAGGCTCGCAAGATTTTCATCATTGTAGCTAAGCATAAGATTTCTCGGAGTGGGGGAACCTTGAGACTTCATGTCCTTTATGATTCGCGTGATGGTCTTGTTGGGTATGGGTTGGTGGATAGAAAGTCTGTCGAATTCTCCGTGTATCTCTTTCAGCTTGCTTGACCTCTTTAATACAACGTTCCTCAATTTCGCTGACGGAAGTATCTCGTTATAGTGCCTGAAGAGATAACCACCAAGGGACAAATCATATAAGACGGTTAACGACATACCATAAAGGTTTCGATTTTCCTCAAGACGATTAATTGTAAGATCAGTAGCGCGCCGAAGATCCTCCTTGCACGCCCACCGATATTTGAAGACTTGCTTCCCTTGTTCTGAATGGCGACTGAGGGATGATGTTGTACGATTATGTTGGTAAATTTCGATCGTTCGCAAATTAGGGTATTCTTGAAACATCGATTTTAGGAGGATCGGATCCTTGATGAATCGTCCTTCCAGATTCATCTCGTTGTTGCTGTAACGATAAGGATGTATTCTGATTGTCCGGATAGCTTCGCGGTACATTCTTTGACGGTCCTGAATATAACACTCGTCAGCCCTAAAATCGCAATTTAACGACTCAGTCTCGGACTACTCATACTCACTTGACACACAACCGTTGAGGCCAAAAAGTGTTCTAAGCCGGAATCCTCGACCGTATGAAATCTAATCTTAGTAGCTGATCTGAAAAAGGCTGAATTAACTAAGCTCAACTTCTTAACGTCTCGTCTGTCGAGATGTTGGAGAATCATATCGCAAAGGTGGTCGATGTACAATACTGATTGACATGCAGAAGTTTGGTTATTTCTGCGGTATAACGTCAGCGTTCAATATCCCTGATTTGCTGTGGACGATAAACAACGTTACTCACCCTAACATTGCATTGATCTTGGTCTTGATTGGTAAAAGACAGGTGGGATATCGAGGAGAATTGGCAGATTTCTGGTGGGTATTTCCATCTGTAGGTGAAGACATAAAAATGCTGTGAACGATTATTTATGGCTAAATTGATGATGATAGGAAGAGGAATAAAGAGGATACAATAGAGGAGAAATGGTATCATTAATAATTGAAAGGTAAGGCATTCCCCATGTACACACAATGTGCGGTAGTATTTCCCAATTCTACGCTTGGATCAACAAGGTGAGTGGACTCGACATAATCTCAAACCTTAATTTCAATAAACTTGCTAACTATCACTTACGTCATGTCAATCAAAAGGAACAACATGAAAATTGATCAACCCACTTTGGCCCATCATGCCCATGTTACAAGCTGGAAGAAGAACTAGTCACTTTAGGTGTTATGCATATCTTGCACACTCACAGTACAATATTCTAATAGACAATCAGACCAAGTCATTCCACATCTTCCACAGTTGAGATATGGAACTATCTGACCATGTCATGTGGCACCATTAGCTGACGCTTTGTCAAGTCTCCTCCATTCTCGTTCAAAAGCCTTATCTAATTTTCGACTGTATTCTTCATTTTTGTGTAGAATACCTCCTGCTTTATCGCTATATGAAGATATTGTAGGTCTACACACATGGATCACGATAGATCCCCAAAATATGAGAAAGGAGTGAAGGTATGTTGCTATTTTGCGTATCAGGTTGAAGTATGACGAGATTTGATCATCGTGACTCATGGGATGATTGACTGGGAAAATCAACTGAGATTCAACATTTCTAAGACCATCGGTTGTTGCATCCACATTATCCTGAGTGAAGGGATTTGGAGGTTCTAAGTGTATATCTTGAAAATCCTCAAAAGGCGGTAATTTACAGGAAATTTTCAGTCCGTCTAACTTGGGAAGGGTGTTCCAACGAACTTGAGTGATAAGGTCTATTATTGATATATATGTTGAGGCGTATGACCTTGACGAGATTGTTAGATGTTTCAAGGTTTCAGGTAAAACATTTAGGTGATTGATAATTTCATCGTCGTACTGAATAATTGATAAAGACGTCAAAGCTAGATACCCATATCTGTACAGGTCTTCTAGAGTATTACGGATTATATAAGTTGGTAACGGCATTTGGATATCTAGAAATTTCAGTCTTCCTTCTAAAGCTTTTACTCTGATAGAAACCGAATCTTGAAATACTCTTGATCTCTCATTTATATCTGTAATATCGGTGATGCTACTAATGGTGATATCCAAATTAGGTCTCAATATCCATTTTTTAGGTAAAGCGATGGATTGGAATAATCTTGGATGACGTTCACCCAAATTAATAGTGTAACTTCGTCCATATTCGAATATAAATATCTCTTTATCGTGTTCTGTTGATCTATGAAGTGAATATTTTCCTCTAGAAATACTTGGCAAATTAGGTAAATCCTTCAAGATTTCTTCCCATTGGGCATGTTTCGAAGGTAATCTTCCTTCCCATGAAAAGCCGTATTCCAATTCACGAACTGCGTTAAAGTAGACATCTCGTCTTTTCTGTGACATGCATAGAGATTTCATCAGCGATTGAGAACCTGCTTCACCCTCAAGGGCTTTCCTCACCTTTGGACAACCCTCTTTGAGCTTTGTATATACATTCATGGATATTGTTTGATATAATGTACTATTCCAAACTATGATTTCGAAATAAAATCGATTCACTTGTAACAACTTCAATACATCTTTCTTCTCCAAGTGGGAAAGAATATCATCTCGTAGATGATCGATGTACCAAACTAATTCAGCTTGATGAGTTTGAGGTGCCGCTGTACTTGTGGATGGTGCTGTTGACGAAGCATCTGCCATATGGATATCAAGATGGTTACTGCTTTGTCGGATTCGTGATTAGCAATCCATCACCGTATATTATAGTGTTATACAGTGATACAATGAGACTTACACAGTGTAAGGATTATTTTGTAACAACTGGCAGATCTCTCGCTGTTCCTCTGACCAAGTCTCTGAGGATGATTCTCTCGACGAGCTGGACATGATCGATAAATTCGTAAGATAGGTGGTGTTTCGCTAGAATGTAAAGATGTAAGGAGGATCAATGTATCAGAAAGATATCGCTTTTAACAAGAAGTAGGATGGCTATCAAAAAGGAAAGCGAAAGAACGGAAAGTTGAAAGTTGGGAAAGGTAAATGGTTTAGCTTGTCAAACAATTCAAGTGTGTGAGGAGATGAAGCCATATGCGCTCAAGGAAGGACCAAGCGTTTCTATCTGGATGCGTCTCAAATAATTATTGGTCAGCCTGATATCCCATGGTCTGATACCTCTAATGTGTCAAAATGAATGATTGTCGTGCTTGGTCATAAATATTCATGATTGACTATCTAAGTTACATCTAAGTATATATACAATTGTTTAATGTCGATGCTGGAAGAGAAATATTGAATGTAATTTGGCTGTCATTTGAGGTCTGAAGTGGGCTTGAGGCTTCCCTAATACAGCGCGTACCAGTTCGTCTATGATTTGATGGATCTGATGTCTGGCTGAATTAAGATAAAGATAGGGAGCCGATAACTATATGATAGGATATGATTGTAATTTCATCTTGATAGTTTATTCTCCATTTGGATCTAATGCTTCAGCATCCGGTTCATCGATGATAGCTTCTTCAGGAGGTCTTTCAGAAGTCTCAAAACCTAAAACACTTTCTCTGAATTCTTGTGCTGTTGTATTTTGTGGATTTTGCGGTTGATCATTTTCGATATGTTCTTGATGAGATTTTTCATCACCACTAGATTGTCTTCTTTGTTGTAAAGACTGATTACCATCATTCGCGTTATTGTTACTGATATTTTGATCTCTTAATTTATTTGATTCAGCTAATTGATCGGCTTCCAATGCAGCACCAGCTTCTAATTCTTCTATAGTTAAACTTGATTTTCTTGATCTTTGACCTGTCAATGATATATCTTCTAAATCATTGTCATCATCATCTAATAATTCATGTTTAGGTAAAGGTATTTTGGTTTCTTCTGAAATATTTAATAATTCTCTTAAAGATTCATTTTCTTCTTCTAATCTTAAAATTTCCATTTCTCTTTCTAATGACCAATCTGATTGTCCTTCTGTACCATTATATCCACCTGAACTACCAGGTATAAATCCAGGAAATCTAATTGGTTTATTTGGAGCTTTAGGAAGTGTTTTATTGTTATTATTGCCACCAAATGATTTATTGGATTTTGGTGATGATGATATTTCTGATATTTGAGATTCACCAATACCACCATTGTTACCTCCATTCAACAAATTCAATAATCCAGGTAAATTGGATATATCATTTTCACAATCTTCTCCACCCATGGAACGTAATGCTGTTCGTAACAATGTTGATAATCTAGTGAGTAATAGTGATAAAGAGGTTGAATCGTGTAATTGGGCGGAAGAGTGCGCTGTTTGTAAAGTTTGTAATAGTTGGGTATAATATGAATGAAGAGATAAATCGTGCTGCTGCGATGAATGCTATTACGGGAGCCTCATATCAGCATCATGCGTATCAAATTGTTTGAATCTCATCATATCACATACTGCTATGCCCCTGAACTTCCCCATGACCGTTTCTAGCGTCTGTTCATACTCCTTCAATAAGGCATTCAGTTGTTTATTCTCATGCTGTAGCTGCTGATTCTCCGTTACCAGGTGGGAGGAGAATGCTTCTAATTCCGACTGAAATTCCTCTACGAGTGACAGATATACGTTACATTGGTGATCGTCGATATGAGATAAGGAAGGAACGGTGGTAGATTAGGGGCAAAGGGATGTTAGGTGACAACTTACCATTCGATATATCCAAATTGAACCTCCTCAACGGAAACCCTGTTCCCACATGTGCGGCTTGACCTTTCACGTTATCTGACCTCGATTTCAGCTGCGTTACTAACGCTCTGTTACTTGCCAGTTGTTCTACGTTGAAGTATGAGCATTAGCGATATCCTCCAAAAGGATGAATTTGTATATGTTTAAAAAAAGTAGAATAGTTGTGAACGATAAACACACCCGATAATTCCCCTACCAAACCCCATAATCTTGATAACTCATCTTCTATATCCATCATAGACTGAGCCATATCTTGCATGTACTGGTGATATGGTATACGCTTGCTTCTCTATTTGACTATAAGGTGTGTCTATCTTTTAGATCAATTGAAAATATCGATAATATGATAGTATCACTAATGTTGAGGACTTTCAATGACGCGCACGAGCAGTTGACTGTATTATAACGGGATCAAATTAAGCATTTATTCGAAACCGGTAAGAGGTAAGAGGTAAATACCGACATGTTCAACCAAGAAAGATTAATTTGTAGAAATTGTGTTTTCTTTTCTACTTTAATACTTTTATACTTTTATGTTGTTTCTCAACTTATGAAAGCGGTCAACCTGATAGCTGGACTTAATCATTACTCTGACTATTACACCTCCGCTTCTAGTGTCTGGTCATCTCCTTCATCACCTACTCCAATGGCATAGCTATCATGAACACCGTTCAAGGTCTTCAGACCGCTCTCAAATATGTGACGTCTGATAAAATCAAAGATCGGAGTCAAGGGGTTGAACTAGTCCGAGAAATTTTTAGTAACAGAGAAAACTTGAATGCTTTTGGCGATACAGCTAGAAAAGACAATGGAGCAGCATGGATAGCGTTCTATCAATGTCTTTTCCAGACGGTAATTGTGGAGAGGAAGGCTGTCGTAAAGGCAAACGCTGCTGCTACAGGTAAGTCGGCACGAATGTTGATATTACTACCAGAACAATGCTGATGAAAAAGCTCTACTGTCAGCTGATAAGCGACTGGCCGATGTTATATCCCTCGTACGATGGATGGCTGAAAGAACTGTTCATATGATATCAAAAAAACCATTTCTGATCCTCTTCAACCATATGACAAGTTTGATGGTTTTCTCTTCTCGAATCTTTCCTCCAGCTGCTTTAGATTACGCTAAAGCCTTAAGAACGCTATTAAGCTATCCACCACATCTGGAAAGTCTAGATCAAACTAGTTGGAGGATTCTCATGAACATCTGCTGGTCCGCCGTTTTAGGTGATGATGTTACCATAGATGAAGGTTGGGAAGATGAAGGAGGAGCTGAAGAAGCAAATGAAGAAGACGGAATGGACATCGATGGACCACATACTACCCAATCCGCCCCTCCTTCGAAGAGATCCGGCAGATCAACGGTATCACAAATCAACACAGAGCTATTGACCCTCATACCTATCCTTCTATCTTCCTCGTCAGCACCCCTTATACCGCCATTACCGACTAAAGAAGCTACCAACACACCAATAGAAAAACCCGGCTACGCTCTTCTGCTCAAAATTCACCGCTTCTTTAACCAATACTCTACCGAAACTTCCTCTCATTTATCAGTCCTTCGGTCTCTCAATATCATCTTTGCCGAGTTGGAGCTGAATTGTCGAGATGATTTTCTCTCAGCAGGCTTAAAATTGCTTCCTCAATTAGTAGCTCTTTGGGGTACTAGAAACAAAGCACTGCGAGAACAGCTAGTTATCGCTTTACGAATACTCTTACCTTACATTACCCATAAATCAATGGTAGAAAGTAAATATGCAGTAGGAGTAAGAGAGAATCTCGAACAGTTGATGGAAAATCTCCCAAGAGAAACAATCAACAAATGGGGAATTGAACCATTAGATCTAGGAATTTTACGTCTAAGGACGTCTGTATCAGAAAACGGACCATTCGAGCTAAGGGGTATAGGAGCAGGGTTTGACTTTAGTCACGAACATGCTATGACATGGGCTGTTATAGAACTGTACACAGATACGTCTCTTTATGTAAGTTTTGGTTACATCGCTTTCAACGCCTTTCTTAGTTAATTCGGCCGCAGTTATACGAATCACAATCTCTTTCCCATCCTGCTACACCCAGTCGAGAAGGCGGCCCTTCCAAACGACGTCGAACCGAGAACAGCATCAACTCCCTCTTATCCTCCATTCGTCATGGTCAAATCCGAAATCGACTTTTAGCTCTTCAGGTTCTAATCTTCCTTTGCGACAAACATCTGAATCAACTTCACGATCAAGCTGCAATAGAAATAAGGCGCACCATGTTAGCACTTCTGGACGAAGACGATGAATCATTACAATCATGGAGTTTTATAGGATTATCGATATTGTTGCAAATCTCTATGGAGAATGATAAAAAGCTCGTACAAGAAGAAGATAAAGCCCTCAAATCGCCTAGTAAATCGAATGAAAGAGGACTAGAGGAAGATGACTGGAAGAAAGTTTGGTCTCATGCTACAAGAAAAGCTTCCAATGCTACTATATGCAGAGCCGCCTGTCACGCTGCAACCGTCATCCTTTGGGTCGGTGTACTGGATTCAGCTCAATCGATACGAGATATCCGTACTTTCCTTCAAAATGTTGACATTCAAGGACCAGTATTCCCTTACGATTCTGTATGTTCATTACTCACTGCAGCTTTAGGTATAGCCAAATGCGATGTACGACTGTATTCATTGGAATTAGAGAATAAAGTCCTAAGCTGGTTGGAGAAATGCGGTATGGTAGAAGGTCCAAGAGGTAGTTCTCGAATGGAACAGCAAGTCCCGGCGGATTTGTTTCGATTATTCGGTTCAATCTCAAGATTTCAGCCTTATCCACTTTGCAAGATCACCACTGAAGAGATGCTTCCGGATGCTGCCATCGTTGATCGAATTATGGAGGAAAGGAGAACAAAGCCAATCCGCGATTTCCTACTGTATGGTATTCTTCCTATGGACAGATCGAATAACACCAATACAGCATCGATGTCGACTGAATTGCAGCGACCTACCTCTTCAGAATCACTCACCTACCTCGAAGGACGAGCACGTCGGATATCAATTTTCCTCTCTTCCACATTATCATCTCAAGCTAATGAATGGCAAAACAGCAAAGCTGGAGTGATCGCGCCAGAGCGGATAAGAAGATGTATAGATTCAATCGTGATTACTCTCTCGTTTCAAGCACTCATTCAACTCAACGGCAATATACCAGATTCCGATTGTATACATTCCGCTATTCTCCTATTAACATTGATACAACCGTCGTTAACATCCAATGGGTTGAGTATACCAGCTCAGCATCTTATATGGCGAGGATTCCAACCTTTAATTGATTCACCACTTATAGAAGAGCAAGATTGGCCATTACTGGTCAAACCAGATATACAATCGGGAATTAGACAGGATCTTCTACCAATCTCTTCCTACGATTCTTACGAAGCTGAGATTTCCCCTGAAGCCTTTTCCAAAACGGCTGATGGGGTACTTAATTCCGGTACTGCTCCTTCTCAAGCTATCGGCTTTCCTAGTCAAATACCAACCAGCGGTAGTATCAACTTACCATTGACACCTATAACGCCAAACTCGCAAGCCGTAACCATTAGACCAGTACATCAAAATGTGGTCAACCATATATGGTTGTTGCCTACCGTAAGTGTCCATGCAACGTATGCTTTAACAACGCAGCTAATGACCCAGGAACAGGTTTCTGCAGCTTTCAAAGAGATATTCAGCTTGTGTTTACAACTTGTCAACCACTTACACTCGTCTACTACCACCAACAACAATACGACCCCTGTTGCAGGAATTATGGAAGAAGATGATTTTGGCGAGATCAGGAATGCTGAAACAGATGCTATGCCACTGTCTATAGAGGCTATGGAATGCCAGAGAACCTCTGCATCCTTGTTCAATACAGCTATCGCTCTGAGACTAAAGGGATATATGCTTATCTCCGACCTGCAAAAACCCTACAAAGATCCTCAACTGATTAATGCTCTACTGGTCGCAGAAGGTTCAAGATTTCTCGAGATTGGAAAAGCATTGTGTACAGCTGTCAACAATAAATGGCTACGTCTAGGTGTAGATGCTATAGATTTCGTGATGGATGCTTTGGAAGACATGCTTGGATCCTACGCTTATTCAAGAGATACTGGTCTACTTAGCTTGTGTATAGATTTCATCAAGTGCTCCATGCCAGTCTGGCTAGGTATCGATAGCTCAAAACCTGGTTCAGGAGAAAGAGAGATCCACTTGATATGCTATTTCGCTTCGAGAATAGACAAAGGTACGATAACTTCATGGAAGGTCAAGATGAGTATGTTACGATTTTTAGATGAATTCCTCAAATATGACAATGCGGAAACGCTTTGGCACCAAGGTATGGAAGGTCACGTAGAATCAGTTGAAGAAGCAGAAAATTCCGGACCTTTAGCCTACTTCAGTGGCTCACTGTTAGATTGGGACTCAAGAGTAAGGCTTCGAGCTGTCACATCAGCGTCGCTAGTATTTTATCGGCCAATCTTACCCCTTGATCAACATCTAAACTTCTACTTCCCTACAGTAGGCAAACAACCAGGTGACGAAAGACATTTCGATTCTTTCGTTTCTCACATACTATGGAAACTCAATTGCTGCATAGCTACCGCTCAACAACGTTCTGCTGCGGTCTTCCATCTGTACGAAATCCCTGGCGTCACACCCAGCTATAATGGTCATCTACAATCTGGACTTGAAGCTGTATCGAAGAGACTCGGTTTATCCTCTATAGCAGAATTATATCTCCCCTATGCTATAGTCATCATTCGAAGTCAACTATTAGGAGGTCAATTAGCTATGAGAGTGCCTCATAAATTGTATGGGTTCTCAACTCGAAAGGCTTATTCCCAAGCTTGTCTTCAACGAGTAGGGCCTTTCATGTTAGCTGAATCTGAAAATAATATCGATTTCTATAAATCTGCCTGTGAAGCTGCAGGAGTTTCAGTCGAAAATGGTATAGATCAAGCTTTCGCTTCTACAGCTGCAGTAGCGTTCGCTCAGGCATTCGCTGCAGAATCAAGTCAACCAGCTAAGAAGGCTATGGAAACTCTCAACAATCTTCCTTCTATAAATACCAAGAAAGAATTGAACAAGAAGTTGGAACAGTCAATCGACTCTATTGCAGCTCATCTTTGGGAACTTTTGGATTTGAAACTGTCGACTGAATCTATGATAACTATATTGAACGAAATAACTTTAAACGATTCTGCTGGAGCACTATATGCGGAACTCCTCACAAACGATGTTCCATCAAGTGGTATCACCGCTATTGACCCTTTCGCCTCCGCTCAAGGGATAATAACCGCTTTTTACCACCTCAAGAAGCAATACACCTCTTTGTCAACCTCCAAAATGGTATTCAACAGTATCCTTCGATTAACCAGTAAAATCAATGATGTTTTCCTCGTTAGTGAACAACGACGGTTCCTTCGATCTTTATCACTGCTTATTGTCCTACATCCAGATGAATTTTGCAATCCAACCCTCCTACAAACTTTCCTTAGAGAAATGCTAGCTATATTACCACAACCTGACATATGTGGGACGGTACTCTCTATAGCAGCATGGGGATTCAGACAACTTTTCTCGCTTACATCTCCTATACCAAACCTTACAGATCTATTTATCCAGCTTGGATCTGCTCGGACAGAGCTGGATAAAGCGGGCCCAGGTGGAAAACAAGTAGGAGACGGTCTGGAAGATTGGATAATCAAGAGCGCACCAACATGGTCCACTGCCGAGAACACCAAAATAGCTTTTGAAGCTGCCTTAGCACTTTGGCATGAAGATCTTCGACAGAAATTAACAGATTCGTACACACCACTATATACGGATTTGGTCAACCTTAGCGAGAGTGGAACTGTCAAGAACGCTGGAGAGCTATGTAAACAATATCTTCAAATTGTTAACACTGGTTCAAGACTCGAAGCTATTGATACGTTTACTCAATCCCTTTTCTGGCATCTCAAAGGTAAATTCGACAAAAATCCTGATTTAAATGGAATCAACGCTTTTCTGGAATTACTATATTTAGCCAATGGTCAAATCCGTGTACCACATCTCGATTCAATGGTTTTATTCTCAAATTATAAAACAAGTTATCTCACAATTAGCTCAAGTAGACAAGAGAAAGATCCTGAAGGTGCTTTACGTGCTTCGATTGTCAAGGAAATTGCCAAACTTACCGATGATCCTAAGCATCAAACTAGATCAATAGCTTATATAGCTCTTCAAGGAATGCTACCTATGATTCAAGATTTACTCTCTTCCTCGATCTTGCCTCCAAATATTGTTCAACAATTATCAGTTCTCACACCGGTTCATATCTCGATCGATAACAGCCTTGGAGCGGTCCTGGATGATACTATACTTCAGACAAGTTGGATCAAGTATTCTCGCTCAGCTGATCGCTGGTCACGAGAACTAGTCAAGGTTCTTTGTGAAGTGGTTTCAACAGATGATACATTTTATCAATCGCTTCAACCACTCATCAATTCATCCGATGTATCATTACGTTTTCTTCTCCCTCAATTAGTACAAGCATCTTTAACTTGTGGGGCAGCTAAACATGCTGAAATCACAGTGAACCGAGCCAAAACTTTATCGGATCATTTCACTTTAGTAGTTCAATGGCCTTCAGCGAGTTTGGATACTATTTATTCCATATTAGACACTGTACTTCATTTGAGACATTTTCAACCTAATTATAGAAATGGTGAATTAGGCTATAATGCTTGGTTAGAAATTGATTATATCATTTTAAGTGAAGCTGCAGTGAAATGTGGTTCTTACGCTACCGCGTTACTGTTCTTGGAATTAGCTAGAGATCAAGGTGAAGATGGTATACCAGAAGGTGATAAGAGGGTACAAAAGGTAAGCTCATCCACTGAGATTTGCTTCTTGACCAAAGCTGACTAGGTTGTCCTTCGTTTGGGATCACTGTGATTGAATCAACAGATCATGTACGAAATCTACAGCAATGTTGAAGATCCTGATGGTTTTTACGGTATACAAAACCATGACGTACGAGATGCTCTATTACGAAGACTGGAACATGAAGGTCAATCACAAAGAGCTTTCGGATGGAATGGAGCGTTTATCGAAAATTCTACCTCTGCAAATCAATCGTATGCACTCCTACCAGCTCTGAACAACCTACATTCATTTGGTTTTAACCGATTAGCTAAATCCATGACATCGCAGACTAGACAAGAAGGATCAGGAGCGGGATCGAGTTCAAATGAGGAAGATCCATTTTTCTTTGAACTTGCTTGGAGAACTGGTGATTGGGATCTGCCAATGAATGAGCAATCATCAAAAACACCTCAAGGTAATTTGTATTCAGCATTAAGAGCTGTACATAGAGAGAGAGATAGAGAAGCTGCTTTGAAAATAGTAAATCATTCAATCAAAGTTGAAATTGATAGATTAAGTGGATTAGAAATGGAAAGAATGGCTCAAATCAAGAAAACCACTACCAATTTATTGTGTCTTAGGGAAGCGGCCCATTGGCTTGATAATGGTTTTCAAAATCAACTTGAGATTATTGCCAATAGTGCCAATGAACATCCTGGTGTACAAAATGGTTTCTCTAATATTGATAAGTCGTTTGAGTAAGTGAACTATTTGAAACCGAACAAATGGAATAATACTAATATCTATATCGAATATAGTTTCATTAGCGCTGAGCGACTAACTGCAACACAACTTTCGCTTCTTCATTCTGGTCGTCAACGAGAAAGCAAAAACTCATTAGGTGATATGCTCAGTCCGAAAGCTGAACTTTTAGCTTCTCTCGAGAAATCATGTCATCTTCGTCTTGCTGAAATGGCAAGATCTGATGATAATATTCAAGCTTGTGTTAATTCCATTACAGCGGTTCAACAATTAGAGATCGGTAAAATACCCTCAGATGAAGCTCAAGATGCTTTTAGTCATGTTTTATGGGCACAAAACGAACATGGTTTAGCCATTCAACATACTCAGGATTTAGTAAATGAAGTGCAGCAGCGTAAACCGATAAATTATGGTAGACTGGCTGTTCTATTTGGCAGGATTGTGAGTGTTCTCTCCTTCTATGATCATACAGTATATGAGTATACTTACGCGCTCATGGTTAGGCCCACTGGACAGACTTGGCTAAATTAGAAGCTGCGTCCGATATCAGATCTAAATTTGACGATGCTTGGAAATCAGCGGTTAGCAGTAAAATACCGAATGAGGAACAAGCAAGAATATACTATGAATACGCCTGTTTTGCCGATAAACATTATGATAACTTGTCGAAATCATCCGAACTGGAAAGACTTAGATCATACCATGACAGGAAACAACAAGATATTCGTTCTTTGGAATCCACCATGAAATCCAACTCTAGGAGAGAAAGTACATCAAGATCTTCAAAAGCCGCACAAGAAGTCAACGAAGATGCTAAAGCTATTCGACTTCTCGAGGCTGATCGGATAATATACATTCAAGTCGCTTTAAGTATGTACGCACGCGCATTAACTTTCTCAAACACGTTTGATGATTCGATCACACAATTAGTCTCTTTATGGTTACAGCATGTCGATAATGAAGCTGTCAATGAGAAGTTTGGTAGACTATTAGATCGTATTCCAAGTCATAAATTTATCTTTTTAGGACCACAACTAGCCGCTAGATTATACAGACCTACTATACCGACATCATTTAATTCAAATTTAAATGGATTGTTATTGAAATTAAGTAAAGAACATCCATTTCACATCTTATATCAAGTCATCACATTAGCTCATGGAGTTTTACCACCCAGTTCAGCTAGAAGAAAATCAACTGATGCGGAGAATCAAGGACGTGGACCAGCTGCATTAGATATTTTATCTGCATTAAATAGTTTACCAATAGAAAGTTTACCTAACAAAGCATCTAAACAAATGAAAATTTTCGTTGTTGCTTCAGTGAATTGGTCAAGATATGAAGAAAAATCACAATCTTTATCAGAATCTGGAATGATGAAAAAACCAAAAGCTGGATCACAACACAATCTACCAACAAATTGTCCATTGAAAAATTTAAATTTACAAATCCCAATTTCAACTTATTCTTTACCTATAGATTTAACATGTCAATATAAAAATATACCAACATTAATTAGATATAGATCAAGCTATACGATTGCTGGTGGTGTACACAGACCAAGAATTATGAGATGTTATGATTCAAATGCTAAACAGCATCAACAGTTGGTGAGTTCTATTGAACTCAAGCTACTTTCCTTCTTTGAATAGGAGAAAAGAGAGTTATTTGAGCTGATATCTTACAATGTAAACTCAAAACATAGTTCAAAGCTGATGACGAAGTACGTCAAGATGCAGTCATGGAGCAAGTCTTCACCATGACAAATGATCTGTTGAATAGAGATCGAAAAGCAAAATTGAGGAATTTAAAATTCAGGACATACAATGTAGTTCCATTACCTGAAAAAACAGGTATAATTGAATTTGTTGAAGGTACAAAAGGTATAGGAGAATGGTTAAAACCTGCTCATTTAAAGTAAGTAGGCAGCCATTTGTTGATAATATCAAAATTTCTTGCTACAATCGATGACCTGGAATAACTGACTTCACGACTGCATCCAGATATAGGAATGGGATTGATATACCACCCTCAGAATTTCAAGCTAAAATATCAAAAACACAAGACCGAGATCCGAAAAATACAGAAGCACTAGTTGGAGAATGGAATAAATGTATGAAAAAATTTAAACCTGTTATGAGACATTTCTTTGTTGAAAAACATAAAGATCCAATGGCATGGTTTACAATGAAATTGAATTATTCGAGATCAGTCGCTGTGACCAGTATCGTTGGTTGGATGGTTGGTTTAGGCGATAGACATTGTAGTAATATTCTAATTGATCAAGTTTCAGGCGAATTGGTACATATTGATTTCGGTATTGTATTTGAAGATGTAAGTTTGGGTTTTACCTGTACATCTTCCTTAATATAGATGAAAAGAAAATGTGCTAATTATAGTCTTTGTTTGTCTATGTTTTTGTTAGGGACAAAAACTACGTATACCTGAAAAAGTACCATTCAGACTAACTAATGATTTAGTTGATGGATTAGGTATATCAGGTATAGAAGGAACTTTTAAAAAATGTTCAGAAAATACATTAAGAGTATTAAGAAATTCTTCAGGATTAATTTTAACTATATTAGAAGTTTTTAAAAATGATCCTTTATATTCATGGTCAGGTGATTCAGAAAAATTACAAAGAGCACAAAATAATCAATTAGAATTAATAATGTTATTAAATGATCAAAATGTAAAAGAAAAATCTGATAGAATTTTATCAAAGATTAAACATAAATTATCAGATGATTTATCAATTGAATATACGGTAAATATGTTAATTCAACAAGCTAGAAATGTTAATAATTTAGCTACAATTTATCATGGTAAGTTTAGTGTTTTCATTCTGTTATTCCATCTATTTTGATCTTGTTTTCTTCTGTCAATATAATTATTTTTGGCTAATTGTGTGATTGAATAATCAGGTTGGGCAGCATGGTTCTAATGACAATGAAGTAAGGAAGATAGAAGAACGACAGATTTCGGGGCATGTTATGAAGATAATGTTTCTTATTTATCGCTCAATTGTAATTTAGGATATCCAGCATCATAAAGTACCCTTGCCTACGACCCATATTTTTAAGTTCCACAGAGTATCTCATGTTATGCTCTGCATTTGGTGTATATATAACATGCATAATCTCCATTACGACTACGACATGTTGCTATTGATGTTATTACACAATCATCCTTCTTTCTACTCTATAGTCTACTAAAGTCAATTTATGTACTAATAGCAACATTACCTACAGCGCCACCACCACCTGTACCTTCCATAGCACCGATCAAGTCTTCCTTTGTACCACCTAATTCCAAATCTCTGAGTAAACCATCCAATTCAGATGGTCTATAAATCTTTGATAATGGTTGTTTCGTTTGAGGATGTAATGTCATTGTTGCGAATTCCACTGTATTGATGGAAAAGAAAGGTAGAAAAGTCAGTTATTTAGCTTTGGTCCAAACTTGAAATCATAGATTTTACATCATTCCGGATTGATGAGAAAGGTAATGAGGAAAAGAGAGGAAGCGACGACTGAACGAGTAGAATGAATATAATCATGATTGTTACGAATAGTACGACCATGAATGAATAATACAGCTTTTCTCTATTTTCTCTTCTAAACCCTTTTCAGATTCACACATAGGAAAGAAAGAAATGTATTAAATTGATCTTTTATAAACAAACTCACATTTTTCACTACTCAATTTTGTACTATCCATAGTTTTACTCATAACTTTTAAACATAAAGATTTTGCTTCTTCTAAAGTTAAATCTTCTTTATAATCTTGTTTTAATAATGATGATGCAGAAGAATGATTTGATCCTATACATGTTGCTTTCCAACCTGAATAATTACCTGATGGATCAGATTGATATAATTGAAATCCATAAATTGGATCCCATCCCATATATAATAATGCTACACCGAATGGACGAAGACCTAAAAGAGTATAAATGGTATAAGTAGGAAGATCAATAGTGTGTATATGAAAGCACATATAAGGAAATTTGTTAAATCGACTCGCCTCCAAATTGTGTATAACCTTGTTTCATATCACATAATCTTTGTACTAACATTTCCACAGGAATATCTTCATCATAAGTGAATAAATGTTTTTGTGCACTATTTCTTGCGAAATTTACTAATGAATTAGCATCTGAAGTGATACCTGCTAAACCTGCTAGAATGTTACTATTCAGACAGCAATTTGTATCAGCTACAATCTCTTGTGTGACAGAGACCAAGAGAAGAAAGAGTCAGCTGACTCACTTATTCAACAAAAAAATCTTTTCTCCACCACCACCCATCCATGCTTCTGTACCTTCTCCACCCATACCTTCTCCTCCTGGTGCTAAAGACAAATCAAGTAATTTACCCGTTACTTTCTATGAGGTGTTTTCATAATCATTAGCTTTATGACTTCCTATTCTGAATTAGACAAAAATGAGGTAGCTAACCTTCTCTGCTGCCATCGCTATACCTTCTTTCGATAATACTGCTAAGACTGTACCAGCATGAGAGATAGCTTCCATAGCATATTCGACTACAAATGTACGTTAGCTACGTTGATATCCTGTCATACCGAAGTAGCTTACCCTGGAAGAGACGACCTAGAGGAGATATACGTCAGCTTTACCAGTCCATTCAGATTAATTAGAAGCTTACCTTCCGGTGAGAAGATTGTTGTTCGACCTATTAATCAATGAATGTTAGTTCGCCTTTTCTACCAAATATCTCTTAAATTGAGGTTAAATGAACGCACTATCGTATCTTCGAGCCTAATGTTGCAAAGATATCAGCTTATTTCCCACTAGGATCCAGAAAGGTTTGCTAGCTGACTTACCATCTTGAATATTTATCGTACTTGATTAGATCACTGCTTTGAAGGTAGGAGTATAGATAGAACGTTATAAATGAACTTTGTATTGTCGTTACCCAACATCAACGCTCAAGTCGAGATTGACGATGATGCATCGACATACAGCTAGTCAATCCAACGCGTATGCGGAGTATACCACTGTTGCGGCATGCCTATCTTGGCTTGATTCAACTATGCTCCCAGAAGGCTCACGAGAGGCTAAGGAGTTAAACGGTATCTCCTTATTTAAGGTATGTCGTGCCTGAACATGTTAAGCGGGAGATAAGATCAAGCTGAACGCGACGAGGTCAAAGGGCAACATGACAACAATAATACCAGAGCAATACCCATTTATCAGCTCTTCGATCGTTTTGAGGTCATCACCAACCTCACATATATGTGTCATCAGGAGAACCATGAATGATTAGAGGCTGTGAAGAGGCTCAAACAACCATAATCTCTCCTTTACTATCGCTATGCCCATCAGTCCTCGAGAGGCAGAAGCCTACGAACTACCTTCCTTAAATGCTCCATCAAGCTCAAAACAGTACGACGAAGAAGATGAGATCAATCAAGAAGATGCCAAACTATTAAAAGGCTCGGACGAGCTTAAACGAGGAGAAGAAGCTTTCGAATATGCAGCAAGCTATAGAAGAGCTGTAGAAGATGAAGAAGTGATAGGGAAAGGCAGTAATGTGGAAGCTTTGATAGCTCGTGTGAGCTTAATATACGGCGTCGATTGTTCTCATGCCTAAAGCTGACATGATTCCTTCGATAGACTGTGCCTTCAACAGACGATTCATCACTACCAACATTGACTCTAAGGGTCTTGATATTAGGATCAACTTTCTGTCTTTTAGGAGCATGTTCATCTATGGTATTTTACTTCAAATCAAATGCACCTCAATTCTCTCAATATTTCGTAATTCTAGCAACGTACCCCTTGGGTCACTTTTTAGCTGATGAGAGGATAATACCTAGAGGAAAGAAGGTTCTCGGTTGGGGATTAAATAATGGTCCTTTTAGTATCAAAGAAGCTATCTTGGTCAGGTAAGTAAGCCAGCAGCTGTACAACGCCTAATCAGTCAACAGCTGATTCAGCTATAATTGGCAGCGTTTTGAGTTCATCAGGATCTTCTGCTGCTTATGCCGCCGATATTTTAGCAATCATGGATCTATACTACAGCACTAAGCTTGGGCCATTACCTTCCATTCTGCTTTTGTTGACTACACAATGTATAGGATTCGGTTTGGCAGGTAAGAGAATCGTGCTAAATACAGACTTTGATGAGACTGGATCAGAGTAAGATGATCTTGCGCTGATCTCTATTTATATCAGGTATGCTACAAAGTCTCTTGGTAAATCCACCAGCAATGTATTGGCCGTCAACCCTGGTGACAGTTCAGCTATTCACTACCCTTTATTCCTCCACTTCATCGGTACTATCCAATGTAGCTCAAGCAGCAACAACGAAAAGATTACGCATTTTTATGTTAATCTTTCTAATAACGTTCATTTACCAGTTTTTACCTTTTCTTCTATTCCCAACTCTCACTTCAGTATCGATATTATGTTTAGTAAACAATGAATCATGGTGGATGAGAACGTTAGGCAGTGGATATAATGGGTTAGGAGTAGCAAATTGGAGTTTTGATTGGAGTAGCATAGGTACTTCAGGTCCTTTGTATACACCTTATTGGGCTCTAGGAAATTATCTTGGTGGTTTAGTGGTAATGATTTGGGTAGTGAGTGACTTTTCCGATATACTACTTCGACATGGTCACATATTTTATGGGACACTAATTAGGTATCTTTGCATTAGGTCATGCCGTTGATCCTTGTTACCAACTTTTGGTCAGCTAGAGAATTCCCTTCACCTGTATCAGCGGGATTGTACAACTCATCTTTTCAGAAATTCGATGTTACGTCTATTCTGAAACCCGACTTATCACTAGACGAGGCAGCATACGAGGAAGCTAAACCACTATTATTGACTCCTTATTTGTAAGCTGTCCTGCTTATCTATTGTTGCATTGCACATCTCAACAGCTTATACCTGTCGATAGCGCTTTAACATACGGATTGAGTTTCGCTGCACTATCAAGCGTTCTGGTACATGTTTGGCTATGGCATCGGGATGAGATCAAAGAAGGTCAGTTTGACTCAATTTTACGATCTCGCGATTGATAGGGCTAATTACTACTATAGCTCTCTCGAAACGAGGTAATGATTTGAGTGACGTGCATAAGTAAGCTTCCAATCTGGTTTTCGTAGCGGAAAGTAAGCTGATAATTTATCGAAGCAAGCTTATGCGGTCTTATCCCCCTGTCCCGTCATCTTGGTATATCGCTTTATTAGCTATCAATTTCGTTGCGGCAAGTAAGCTGGATGTGCCAAGTACATACTTTGATATCATTCACTAATTCCGACCAACAGTCGTACTCGTCAAGACGACTCCTTTGCAAATGCCAATATGGGCTTTATTGTTAGCTATGGCGATCGCTACTGTAAGCTTCCGCCTACGCGAAAGCGGCGTGCAAGCTGATCATTTGATATGACTCTCATTGCTAGGTCTTTCTTGTTCCGTGAGTTATCGGCTGTGAATCTTGTAAGTCTACACTTAGCTAACGCGGATATTTAGCGTCGGTATCATAGCTGCAGTCAGTAACACGCAAATCGGTTTGGTGAGTTGACCGTAAATAGAACAGTAGGTCAGATCGCTGACAGCATTTGTAGAATGTTCTGACGGAGTTGTAAGCTATACTGATCGTACCATTATAAGCCTTTAGCTGATAAAGTTTTAGTGTGGCAGGGGTCTTGATGCCTGGTAAACCCATTGGAAAGTGAGTAGATTGTATTGCAGATTATGTTTGATCAGTCAAGCTGACAAGAACGTTGTACAAAGTGTGACATTCAAGTGCTACGGATGTAAGTTGGCAAATCAATATTTGAAAGCAACTGACTCATCTCACTAAAAGATATGGCTATGTCTCAAGCTCTTGCTTTGACATCGGATCTGAAACTTGGATGGTATACCTCGATACCGCCAAGAGAGATGTTTGTGTGTCAAATTCTGGGCACGGTTTTAGGTGCTTTGGCGAATTGTAGGTGACAAGCTCTCAGCGTTCTGTATGTGTGTGGGACATTTGTGCTTATACACTCGTACCAGATGTCACACTAGAATCCGTCCTCGAATCAAAGAGACCTTTTCTGGATGGTTCTGTAGTAGATCCAACAGGTCAATGGACAGGTAGAGCGCCTACCATATTCTATTCCGCGTCGATTATATGGGGAGCAGTGGCTCCTGCTAGATTTTTTAGTGGAGGATATGAGGTGTTATATCTTGGCTTCTTATTAGGTGCTTTAGTTCCAATAGCTTGCTTTTATGGACATAAGAGATGGCCCGGATATAAACTTAATAAGGTGAGTGATCATTTAAATACGGAAGTGATAATAGCTAATCTGATGTATCGTAGGTGGTCTTTCCAATCATATGTAGTGGAGCTACATTGATACCTCAATAGTGAGCATCATATCGGTATATTCTGGTGGTAGCAATTCACATTTTTAATGCTAACGTGTGATTTGCTTATTCCTTCTTCACTTTACTCCTATCCTCCTGTCATGCTGCCCGCTTCGCTGCTTTCTTCTGGATCAGCCCTACAAACGTAATCTTAACGTCCATCATAGTAGCGGTTCTATCAAACTCTTACTTCGCTAAGAAATATCCCAAAACACACGGTAAATACATATACGTAATATCATCTGCACTGGATGCTGGAACATCTATCACTGCTTTAGCTATTTATGTTCTATTTGGAGGAGTATTATGGAATTGGAGTGGTCCGGAATGGTGGGGTAATGCTAAAGGTGATACGGAACATTGTGTACCTGGTACTTAGATTATGCACACAAGTAGCTACATGCACCTGACTATATGGATTCAGCATGGAAGTTCCATTTTATGATGCTATATGTTGTTCGTTATCATTATTTCGTCATAAGATCTTCAACCTATCTACATCATCCAACCACCATATCGTTCTATCCTACGGCGTACGAAAGTCTGCTATGGACCACTTCTTTGTAGTTAAGTGCTTTTTACCAAACCTACCCAGCTTACCGTCTGCTTTACTTCTCCCTTTTGCTATTTTATTTGCTCTTCTCGGCGATTCTTGATACCAGTATTCACTTTATCAAGGTCCGACAACTGCACATATTTAGTTAATCTTCTTGTATTTTTGGCCAATACTTCATGTACTTTTGTTCCCTTTCGTCCGATTGTCTGACTAATAAGGATAATTCTTGCTGAAAAGCATCATCGAGTACTTTGCTAACATCTGGTATGCGCCAAATAGTAGGATCACTGTGGCCGCTTACCCAAGCGTTAATTTTGGCAGTTTTGTCAAACAAGGGGAATATATGGTGTGCGGTTTTACGTATGTACTCTAGGTCTGATTGACATTGTTCGGGATTTATGGCCTCTGAATATCCTAAGAGTATTTGAAAGCATTTGATACCTTGACCCGGTATGGTTGATGAGGGCAATATTGCAGGGAAGTCCATTGGATAATCTTCATCGATTTCACCTCTACACCAGATATGCACTTCTTCTAAATTATATAATCTAGGCCAATCTATTTTTGTATGACTTCACCAAGATGATAATCTGGGAGATAATCTTCACCATTATCGTCTTCCCAATGATGCCGGGGATCATTATCAAGCACACGAATTGTAAGTCTCTTAAGGGAATGCGCATTTAGGTAAATTGATTTAATTGCAGATTCATTCAGTTCGTTTAATTCTAAGTTTTCTATTGCTAATCTTTCATGCTTGAGAAGTTGATGACACATTTTAAGGAGATCTATGCTTGTCGAAAACCTACAGTAGCCGCTTTGGAAGGAAAGGAGAACGTAATTTGATTGTTCTGTTATAATTTGTGTTGTGGACAAGGTAGATTTACCAAAAGACGAGTCATCGTCAGAAGACGAGTTATCATCCAAAAATGTCGCAAAAGGAAATGGTTCCCCATACAAAGCTTCCTGATGAATCCATGTTGATGGCAGATCAATACATTTTGAAAGACTTGGACTCATAGTAACGGCAACACCGTTGTTTTCTTCAACTGACTGATTCTTGAAGTATAATTTACATTTGCGCGTGTTCCCGTCAATGAAAGTATACTGTGCTTTACCAGCGACGAAAGAGCGTTGAATCCTACTTCCGATTTGCTGGATCCTCGCTTCGTTGATGTCATCGATGTAAAGGATCCGAGTTGCATTAGGGAAAGGACCAAAGAATCGGAACCATTTTGCAGGACGTCTAACTTTAACGTTCTTATCTAATGTTATAGTATTGACCGCTTTCCAATATATATGTTTCCTGGTCTATGAAAGAGTATAGATGTACTGATCAGTCTCCGTTATCTTGTAATATACCAGTATGTTAAAGATTACTTACTAGAAACTTACACAAACCAATCGATTTATGGTAATTTTTGTAAGGGAACACCTTATACAGTTTTGCCACTGCAGCTTTGAAGAGATATTGACTTGTAATAAGGAGATTTACCACATCTTTTGTGGGAAGATACAATAGAATCTCTCGGCAGATTGAAGGATTTGACCAAACCATTTCATTCAATTGTCCTATTTTTTTTGGTTTCTCCGCTTCTACCGACATTTTGGTTATAATCCAGTTAGAAGTTTGCACTAAAGAGTTGTTTGACTCGACTGAAATCAACCTATCATCAATCGTGGATGATGAAATCACTGGAAACTATTGAGATGTATGGTGAAGAAAGGTTATTCATTGATAAGAGCAATAAAGTACGCGTCCCACATAGTGATTATTTGTGTGCTAGGCAGTTTCATGATTGAATATGAAAGTTTTTGATCTGCGAAAACTGTGATTGCGCGTTTAGGTAAAATTTGCTTTGACCCACCAGCCCTTTGATCCAGCAGGAAATGTATTCGTTTCATATTTTGCACGGTTCATATCTCCTGCTTCTTATTGAACCATTTAGCACATCTTCAAGGGTTATAAATAAACCTCCGATTCGAAAGCTTTAGATAATTGATCATGATGTTCAACATATTGAGGGTAACTGTCATACATCGAATACCTTTGAAATAATGGATAAAAAACCCTATCAGGTTGTTTTCTTCTTCCATAATACGGTACAATCTGCTTGAATGTCCTAGCGATATTGCGTATCCATTCTATTTCGACGTTCATTCCCTCCGCAGTGCGTAACCTTATTGGATTGCAGCTTGAATAGTATACTCCAATTTCTAAATCTACTAATTTCGGCAAGGGTAAAGCGTTGATATTCACATCTGGACTGAAATCAATATCTTCTGAAGAAGCTTCCTCATCCTTCCTATTACAATTGATTCTGAAACGTTTTAAACTCCTAAATCGATCCCATTTCATTTTTCTTATCATATTATCTAAACTTGAATTCGCGCGATTGAATGCGATAGCTATATCAGTTAACTGACTTGATATCGTGTTGAGGAGTTCAGGTAAATTCTCATCATAATGTCGGATATGAATAGTTTTCGGTAATTTACCACCTTTCTCAAGTACCATTTCCAAGGCTTCCGCCCCGACTAAACTTGATATAGGGGTACACCACGACATTGCAGCTACTTCAGTTTCGGTCGAAGTTAATTTCTTGACAGTTGAAGATTTTATCATGTCCTGCATTTGTTGACTATTTCCTGTCGCCTCTATACGCAGGTGTAATTTGGAAATCAATCTCCAAGGCTTTGGTACACCTTGTAATTTTTTCAAATGTAAAGGAATTGGACCGTAAATTGGACTTTGAGGTATGTATTCTGGATATAAATGTTCGAATGTATATCTGTATTTTGATTTGCCATCCTTGAAGAAATACTTCTCTCGTCTCACCATTTGATTATCAAAGCGACTACCTGATTCTAAATTTGGATACTTTTCCAATATTTTTGGCCATTTGGAAAGTACTGGTATCAATGAATTTGGAAATTTTACAACGCGAACTGAATCAAGATATATCCGATAACGAATCTACACAATTCCTGATATTAGTGCTTAAGTATTCTTGCAGCACATATGGGTGATATCTCACGGAGTTGAGGACATGTATCATCGACCTTGCAACAAACAATATGAGACAAAATAGTATTACTTACCTCGTCGCAACATATATCTCGTTCAAAATGTTGGATACGGTCATATTCAACGTCCCGCCAGACGTCTATAACTAACTCATCGAAAAGAGATTTAGAAACACTCATCAACTTGATAAGATCATTCTTTGGACAGAACGAGAAGATCTCTCTGCGGAGTTCTGATGTGGTCCATACCCTCTCAGCCGGTGAGATCTCTTGGCAGACTGACATTGCTGTTATTGTTGATGGTTCGCTGTGAAAAGGACCGTTCGGTTCTGTCAATCACGCAGCGTTGTCATGAGAGTGCGTGTTCAAGTGAGAATCTTCAGAGTGTTCAGTTAGCTGCTATTGTTAAGTCTAAAAGGCAGGACATCTAGAATCCGTTCGCTGCTGTTCAAGAAACAGAAAGATAGAACAATTAATCAATTCGGGCCGCGACGTCATGATACGCAGTTCCGTCGGAACGTACAAATAATCAATTTGTTTAGCTTTGCGTCGGTGAATTGACATATGGTGTAAAATGAACACTTTTAGCATGCTGTGAGGGATCAAAGAACAAAGCTACCGATTGATTGAAAGCTTTGGGAACAAACACACGACAATGTTTTCGAACATAGGACTCGACTTTAAGTGTTTAGGGCATTGCTCCGTGACAAAAGTATTTTGTAGTTAGATCTCGGTTCATCAGCACTGGTTGAAGAAAAGTCAAAGAACATCCAAACGACAGGGCGCAATTCGCAAGATAGAAACTTGTCCAAGCAGTGACAATTTTACAAATTCAGTTAGCATTGGCAGCTGTTCGTCTTGTTTTCGCTTGTGGCTATCTCTTTCGAACTCATGTATTGTTGTATGAATCTATATGAGTTGCAAGAGCCCTTCTTATCCAGTGGAAGACGTATGCCAACCTGACAACTTATACTCCAGGAATATATATATGACGATGGTATCGTGCGTACTTCCACCTTGTTTGCATTTGAGCAGACATAAGCATAAAGTATCTTGAGCCAATCTATTGGATCATATCGACTTGTAAACATTTTTATTTTTGGCGGGAGCAGGCACATGTTAACGCCTTTGATCCTAAATATTTTCTGTTTATCCTGATCTTGCTTACATAATAGCACTGCAAGCCTAACTGTAGTCGGTCCGAGCGTGATTTTTGAGCGGAGAGGGTATATATATGTGCATCATTTTGTGTGTGCTGCTGCTACGGTGTAACTCGCGTGAGGGTAATGTAATGCTCTCAATACTTTCTTTGTTACTGCCAATACAATACAAATCTCATATGGTTTATACCTTGTGTTCGCATTCCATATAGCATATAGATCCACTGACAACATTCAATACTGTTACTTGTATCACTTGCATTACCCCCAATCACCCAACGCATTAACGTCAATTTCACACAAGGTGTCTTTTCAGTTTATAGAATTCAATAAAAAGCAAACCACGTCCACCGGTTTGACTACCTGTTCAATTTCCTGTTTACAATAATCTTGGCATTTTCATCACCCACCCTCTTCAGCAACATAGAAGCTTCCAGTATCACGTTCACGATAATCACCTTTTCATTCAACGTATCAATTCAATCACGTATGTCGACATAGGCAGCAAGAATCTTATCGCAAAAGTGACCTTTTCCAGAAACAAACGAGAATTGATCCCTGAATACCGTCGGGCTCGAGCGAGAGAAGTATCTGTAGTATAGTAAAAGTAGAAATACGAACAAGATGCCTGGAGAGGTCTCTGATCAAGAGATAGAAAGAGAAATCAATACCTTGAGGTGAGTCTTCTATGCTGGTTCATGTACATCTTACTTCCTATAAAGAGATCTACCGTACCTATCCCTTGTTGTGTGGTGTTTCAGATAGTTGACCTAACTTAATAAACTCTATAGAAACCTGAGAAGACGATCAATAACATCTGCCGGACCAGGAGCTTTAGCAGTAGATCCAGATTTACCACCACCTTCACCACCATCTAGACCTGAATCTTCAGGATCATTATATGATACAGATAATGATATCACTTTATCAACACCAGATGGATTAAGTGGTGAAGATGCTGGATTATTTTGGGTTCCAGCACATTTACATCCTGAATTAGCACCTGGAGAATTTCGTGCTTTTCTAAAATCACATACACATGCTGATCCTACAAATGCTGATGTATCTGAAGCAGGTCAAGGTCCAGGTTTAAGTAGAAGTCCATCATGGTTATCTAGAAATCCAAGTAGAAGAGGTACAAATGAAGGTTTGGGTAGAAAAAGATCAATGTTAAGTAAACAATATCAACCTAGACCAGGAGATGATGTTGAAAATGAAGTTCCACCTGTACCAACACGTAGACCAGGTAGTATTTATGGTGGGAGATCAGGTGAAAAAGGTTTAACCTTGAATGATTTACAAAAATTAGAAGAATTGGTGGATGAAGCTGAAGAAGTTGATGATGATCCAGAAGCTATGAGAACTTTGCTGAGGAGAAGTCTGAGTATGAACGTTGCTCCTGGATGTGAGTTTCCCGATTTCTTCATACTGAATGCTGAAGGAGGATAATTAGCTGATGATGGAATACCATAACGCAGTTTTACAGGATGATGTACCAGTAGGAGAAGAAGGTGATGCTCCTCTTATACCTTCGTCCAGACCAGGCTCTATGATCCGTCGTTCGGCTCGTACGAAAATTAGAGGTAAAGCAAGTTTATCAGGCGATGGAGGTGGACATCGGTTTGCAGCTACAAGAAAAGGTAGAATGACAGCAGCTCCTCAAAGGGAATTACCTGAATTTGAAGGCGAATTTGATTATTCAGATAGACCTAAAAAATCAAGTACAAGTACGACAAATAGTATAGGAGGAGGTAGTGATGAAAATGCTAGTACTGAATCACATGATGACGAAAGGGAAGTTTTCCATGATTCAGTTCAGCATTTAGAAGATAGAAGAGGATCAGATGAATCAACAGATGAAGCTCTTATTTTCGATGCTTATGCTAGAGATTCAAGATCAAGTTCAATGTCATCTTCTTCACAAGATCATTCAGCCTCAACTTCTCCAAGTCCAGAATCTTCCCCACCAGGCAAAAAACTTTCTTTACCTCACCTAATAACTGCACCTGATCAGTCAAATGGTTCTGATTGGTTTGCTTCTGAACATGATTACGATCGAACACCTACTCAGGAAAATGTTAGAGACCCATTAGGAGGATTAAGGAGGACTTCCCCAGGCGCAGAAATACAATTGGAAAGACCTGCTATACCTTCATTATCTACATCAGGCGCCAATCTGCAAGTCCCAGAAGAATATTCACAGCAACCCTCTTCGCCTACAACGCCTCAACAACGACCATCTGCCTTGCCTTCAACACAACATGAATTACCGCCCGGTATGGCACCTCCGGTTCAACGAAGTTCCCTTCCCCCAGGTATGGCAATGCAGCAGCAACAGGATCAGCAGCAAATCCCACCAGTAACTCAGCCTGTAGAACAAAAGATGGCTCCAATCAGTTTAGAAAAGCCACAACAACTTTCACGCATTGAAAGCAATGCGTCTTCAGCATCTTCAACGACTAGTAAAAAGGAGGAGAAATCAAAGAAAGGTGGTTTATTCGGAAAGAAAGATAAAAAGGATAAAGATGGAAAAGGTAAAAAAGACAAAGATAGGTTCCTAGGTTCGTTATTTGGATCAAAGAAGAAAACAGAAGAAATTTCATCTGTGTCAAACTTTTCTTCTGCTGGTCCAGCAGCAGCAGCAGCATTATTGGGTTCATCAAAATCAGCAAAATCACTTGGAGTACCTCCTTCGCCTTCACCAACATCACCTGGATTTTCTAGTTATGCTCGATATCCTATTCACGTTGAAAGAGCTGTCTACCGATTGAGTCATATCAAATTGGCGAATGCAAGAAGACCATTATATGAGCAAGTATTAATCTCAAATCTCATGTTCTGGTATCTTGGTGTGATCGGTAGAAACGTCACGGAAGAGAAGAAGACTGCTTCATCAGATCCCGAAAACAAAAAGGAAGAAGTAAAAGCTCCTGTCAAGGGGACACCACCTAAACCTGCTGATCAAGGCTCAGCTGGTAAACCATTACCGAGGACCAACATCCCTATCGAATCACCCTCACCCACCCCCGCTCCTGCTGCTTTGCCACCTGCTTCAACGAAAAAAAGTAGTCTAACGAAACCTGAAAGAGCGAGAGATGGTAGAAATAATGAAGCCCCAATGCGTGCACCTTCATACGGTATGCAAAATGCTCAAGTGGATCATGAAATACGGTCTCAACCAGTCAATAAACAATCCCCTCCACCTCGACCACCATCTCAACAATCTATTCCACCTCCACAAAACTACAATATGCATCAACAACCTAGTCATCAACAATTACCTAGACCTTTACCTCAAAACGCACCTCAAAGAGCCATGTCCCAACCTCCGTTAGGATCACCTGTACAACGTTCACCTAATGAAGGGTTCCATCATATGCAACAACAACAACAGCAGCAGCAGCAACGTCCTCCGCAAGGCGTACGTGGTCCACCCGGTGGTATACCTCAATCGTCATTTGGCCCACCACCTCAACAAGGGCAAAGTAACGGTCCACCGTTGTCTAGTCCTATTTTGACTGGATTAGATGAAAGACGTGATACAAGACAAAGAACAATGTCAAACCCTACACATCCTTTACCACCTCCAGGACCAAATTCAGGTGGTATGCGTAGAGTAGTCACAGACGGAAGAGGACCACCTGATGGACAAGGTCAACAAATTAGACCCTTACATCCTCAACATTCTGGACCACAACCAGGACAAATTTTCCATCATCCTGGTTCTGGCCCTAGTGGACCTTCATCACCTTTCCCACCTAGACCTAATGGACCTTCTTCACCTAGACCACAACCTGGTCAATTGTTCAATCAACCCGGTCAATTATTCCAACATCAACAACAAAACCGACCATCACCACCTCCATCACAACAGGGATATAATGGACAACAACACCAACAACAAAGACCTTTACCTCCACCAGGTGGATTACCACCACATCAACAACAACAAGGTAATAATAACTGGGAACCTCCACAAAGATTACCGCCAGGGGCAGGTCCACCACAAGGATACAATAATAGACCACCACCACAGAACATTAATGGACCACCAGGAGGATATGATCCAAGAAGACAAAACTCGGGAGGTCCTCCTCATCCATCCTATAATCCCCAACAAGCCTTCTACGGTGGTCAACCTCCTCCACCAAGACCACAAAATCAACCTCAAATAGGTCAAGTTTATGGTTATCAAGGTGGTACTGCTGGATATGGACATCATCGTTAGATGCATCGAAATGGTAGTAGAGACGAAAGCTAAATGGCGAAATAGTCTAATAGTCTTTCAGCGTGGTCAGCCAAATACAATTTGTAGGGGAATTGAGGAGATACAGTCAATTCAGCTAAGTAGTTCACACCATACTGGGAAATACGTTAGTTAGGTCGTAAATCAAGTATGTCAGCTAGGTCATCGATCATGTCCGAGAAAAAAAACAGGATCACTCAATAGATTAGATTGTCCATTTTGCCCCATATCGCCTGTCTTACCATTACATATGCGAATAAATGTTACTCGCATCCTTAGATTAGTTTACCAAACATCAGGCTTTTCTGTATATATTTGGGAAAATTACTCATATAGTATTCGTAATTCTGTTGATGGACATTCTTTTGTTATACTTTGCATGACATGTCATTTTTAACGATTCATACAATACATAATATACAACACAATACATGTATAGATCATAAGACTGCATTCCTGTGAAGATGGTATAAAAAGCAATTTCTGCTTTAAGCTAAAATACAGTAGCTTGATTGATCGATCATCAGTACAAGTTTTGATGAGGTGATTTATATCCTAAACCTAGACGTAACCATACAAGCATCTCCCAATGAAATCGCTCCAACTCTATTTTCAATTTCCTCAAAATCCGTTACTGTAATACAAGACCGTTGATTTTATCTCACCATTGATTGACAATCTCAAATTTCCCATATAAACCCATTCTCTTAATTGCCAGATCAAATAAAATTCTTGAATATTCTCTATGGAATTCAGCAAATATCTTATCTAATATATTCATTCCTTTAACCATTTCAATTGATCTTTTGGGTTGCTGCTGGATACTTGATGATGTCAATGATGAAGATGAAGATAAAGGATATTTATATACACCTTGAGCTGTAAATATTAAATATAAATAATCATTTTGATCATTTTCATTTTCACCTTCATCTTTATCTTGCTTTAACACTTCTCTGGAAATAGAATTTAAGGGTAAGATTGATAATGTATGATATCCACCTCTAACCAAAATTGATGATTTAACTGCCGGAGTCAAATCACCCCATCTATATGTAATTTGACTTGATCTGATATTTTGACCTTGATTAGTTATTGATGATATAGGTATATAATTGATGGATTCGATGGTGAACTATGCAAGGGATGGACAATTAGTCCTGATAACTGTTGAACTGATCACACTATAAATCAAAAAAATACGTCTCTTATGATGTTGAAGATATTGATGGATAAGTTGAAGCAACTCACTAAACCATTCAACACAGTTTTCCCTATTTCAAAATCACCTTTCTCCAAACTCATCTCTTTACTTGAACTACCTTCATCTGTCTTATATCCTAAAAAGCCTTTGATAAAACCAAATAAAGTTCCTTCTATGGAAAGAGGTGAACTACCCCAAAAAGATTTATTCCATCTTATACCTAAATCATTGTCACTTGATTCCGTTGTTGTTGTTGTTGTCATTGTAGTATCATCGGAATTACCCATCATGACAGATTTAGGTACTTTGATTGCCCATGAATCTCCTGCATCGCATTTTGCCCATTTATCCGTTGTATATGGTTTATCATTTCTACCCGTCAACGATAAATACTGAGGAATAGGTAATGTTGGATATAATGTTAACAATCTATGATGATGATAATAAAAAACACTCCAACCTAGTGTCGTTATGGATGTTATAGAAATTAAGATGGTTCTAGGTCTGATCATTTTGCGGCGGACCGTTTCTCTCTTATCTCTTGGCTTCTTTGTATCACTTCGCTTTGAGCAAATTGCTTTCACATGACAGAAATTGAACAAAGTACTGGCATCAAGGATACAATTGTATAGAGATTATTTGAATCTGTTGTTCGCATTTACACCCTATATTCGATCATAGCCAAGATGATTCTTCGGCTAAATATAAATGCTTCAAATACGGGAAATTCACACCTCGAGTCCCGTGTTATCGATAACGCCTTCCGTGATTTCGGAACATATCGCATCTCATGAAACTGGCATGAAGCTCTGAGTATCGCATATGTGTAGGTTTGAATGAATATCGTCTCATTCATCTAACTAACAAGTAGGTTGGATAATCGTGATGACATCTTTATAATAGTGATATGTGTGATAGTTCCATTTGTCGTCTCTCTCTTAGTCCTACCTCGTAATATGTGCGGACCCAAGAACAATGACTTCTCCGTCTTCTTTCACTGCCGCGATCATATTTGACATATCAGTCGTACTTGACCTATAGTTACTGACATTCTGGACATACCCTCATTCGACTTTACGATTTTGTTGTGATCCTGAGTATGCTTTAAGAATCGATCCCATATATTAAGGTTGTGAATAGATAGAAGAAGTTTTACTTGCTGTATGTTTGCATATCTATCTATTATTTGATGAGCATGGAATGAGCTACTAATCCAGTTAGTAAAGCTGCATTTACTAAGCATTGCATTACTACCAAAAAGTATACCTTTTCCTTCCTTCGAAGCGTATCGATCTAATATTGTTGAACAGCATTTAGTTATTGTCCAAATTGTCAAAGTTGTTGAGGGTGGACTTGTTCGCGAAAAGGGTAATACATCTGAAAGACGACAGGATACTAGATGCGGGGAAAATGTAAGAGGTAATAAGGGTATTGATAAGAGCGATGTACTATATAACTCATTTAGCGTTTCCCTCATATTTGATATTCTTCAGACAGGTGCAGACAGGATGAGACACTCACAAAGGTAAGCTGTTTGAGCAGAATCCAGTAAGCTCATCTTCCATATTATGTCGTCAATTTATTGACCTGTTATTCTCCTCAGAAAGGCTTGCGTAAGTCGTGTCGGTTTCCTCACTGCATTGAATTCTTATCTTTATATCAGGTGGGCGAACATACGTAAGGATAGTTTCCTAGCAGCTTTGCGTTATTTGACCAGACTTTGTAATATCCTGTTTTGCTACCAAAGACCGTCCGCCGGTAGCTGTAAGTGGAGAATTAGTATTGGAAAGGTAGATCACATCTGAACTCTGTCAGATATGCCGTATGGTTATATCCCTATCTAGACGCATCTATTTGCGTGTTCTACGAAACAAACGACAACTACAAGTAACAATGATAATTGAGATGACGGTGAACGATGATCATATCATATGGACGTCTCGATTTTATCGATCGCATTTACCTTTTATGAGGTTTCCGAGTTGTTGTTAGTCAGATAAAAGAATGTGGAAGCAAACGATATAAGTAGTAAAATCAGTCAATCATCCAGGTTTGAGCTGATCAATTGCAAAGAAAAGTTCTCGGTCTTTCAGATCTCTAAAGTTGTCAGGTTGTTGATTATCCTTATAAATCGTATCACAATTGACGATTTGTAATACCTTATTGGGCGCCCGTGTAGAGGTGCTCCAAACAAATGTGATTGAAGATATGTTCTTTGGATTTTTCGACGAAGGTATCAGTGATGAAAGCTATATACAACTTCAATCTGAAGTACAGAAAGAAACATCATTCTGGTTGATCCATTTCTTTTCTGGGGGTTATCGAAAGTTATATATAATCCGAGCTTCATTTTCTTTACTTGAATAATTTAATTATTAATTAATGCGTAAACAATGACGTTATCACGTGATGCAAACGGAAAACGTGGCGTCGTTCCTGGCTTCAAGTATTTTCCAAAGTTAAGATAGGTTGAAATGTTCAATCTATCACGGTCATAGGTAGAGCAAATGCAGATGGTAACTTCTCTCTTCTTTATATGCTCAACGACCTACATTACTATAATCATCACAAAAAAGATTCAATTATACAAAATGACACGAACCAAAAAATCCAAGCCAGGACATAAACAACGAGAAGAGAAGAAATTAGCTGCTGCTGCTGCTCAGGCTAATAGTACAGGTGGACCGATTGATGCAGCAAGTTTGATTGGTAAGTAATCCCATAACGTCAACTACCCTCTCATAGTGACAGTTGCTCATGAAGCCAAATTTTGATTTCTCAGAGAAAGCTCATATCCTTCTTGGTCAATCTAATTTCGAACTTGCTGTAAAATTCTTGGATAGAGCATTAGAGCTTCAACCTACCAATTTGGAAGCTAGAGAATTAGTTGGAATAGCTGAATTAGAAGCTGGTGATGAGGATAGAGGAAGAGAGGTAGGCATGAGATCTTTCGCTGACTTGTGAATATGATTTTGGTTTGATAGCTGAATATATATTTTAGCATCTCTTAAAATTGTTCCCTCCGAATGTTCCTGAATCACCTTCACATCCTTCACCTTATCTTTATTTGGCACAATGTGCCAAGGAAGCTCAAGAGGCTTTAGGCTACTATTCAACAGCTACAGCAATGCTTGAGAAGAGTATAGCGGACAAAGATAGAAAAGGCAAAGGCAAACAGGATAGTATTGCCGATGAACCAGAAGATTTTGATGAAGAAAGACAAATGGCTGTAACTGCTTTAGTGGCTATGATCGAAATTTGGATGTCTGATTTATGGTAAATCAACTAAATCTTTGTCGACAACGTGAAGTTATCATAGCTGATATCATGTTCCTGAAAAGCTTCGAACCAGCCGCAGAGAAAAATTGTGATGACCTCATACAACGAGCTTTAAGTATATCTCCAAATGACCAAGAAGTGAAATTGACTTTAGCAAGTATAAGGATGTCTCAATCACGTTTCGATGATGCTAAGGAAGTAGTAGTCAGTCTGTATAATGATCTTGAAGGAAGAGAACCTTGTAAGTGAATGTTGTCAATCGTATTGATTTTCCTGCATTACGCTAACTTTTAAATCATACTCAGTCGATCCTACATTACCAGCACTTCCTGCAAGGTTATCACTTTCCAGATTGTTATTGGAACATTCGAAACATTTGGAAGCATTAGATATACTTTCAACAGTCAGAGAAGAAGATTCATTGAATGTTGAAGGTGCATATTTAGAAGGATGGGCATTTTACTTGCGGGCTGAAGCTATAAAAGAAAATCCTGGATTGCTCAAACCCACTTCTACAGCAGTTGAGACTAAAGAAGTGATTGAAGGAGAAGCAGAAGATGGAGAACCAATGACGATAGAAGAATGTTTGAGTGAGAGTATGCGATCATTGATTGAATGTGCGAGATTGTATGCGGATCAAGATTATGAAGATGAAGGTATTGGGTCACATGTTGCTGAACTGTTAGTAGAGTTAGAGAAGAACGGTGTCGTTCCTGCTATACATGAAGATGAAGAAGATGATGATGGAGATGTCGAGATGGCATAGAAAGTTTATTTATATGATACGCTTATCTCATACCTCCCTTGCGAGGTACCAGAGAAGGGAATATGAAACTACGAGAATTCAACATAACATCCTTTTCCTTGCTTTCGGCGAATTGTATAATAGATATGTAGTAGATAGTTCAATTGACAGCTTCTTGCTATACATATGATAATAAAAGGATGCTACGTGCTCATTTATGCTCTCCTGGACGTCTTACTAGATAGAAGATTAATACATGTTGCTTGCTACAGAAAAACGCTGGAATTTCCGTCGGAATGTACTTGATAAGAGATTTACGTCATCATGTTACATACTATAACTAGGTACTAGCAAGCACCCAAGTTATCTCTGCTGTCCGTTACATCTGCACACATTTTCTCATCCTCTACAACATCCATCACTCTAATTCTGATACTCTTGACCCAGTACAAATAATCGCCTTGTTACGTCTATATAAGATATAATTCACATCGTCAACAGTCATGTCCGGCCATCAAGCTATTTCTCCAGCTGAGACAGTATGGAATACACCTGACCTACGAGAAGAAATATTCTTCTTTTGCAAAAAGAATGAACAAATAAAATTGATGCGAGTATCTAAAGACCTATTTGTGATTATGGCAGCAAAAGTGTATGAATCTATCGATCGATAGAATTATAGTTTATATCTGTATAGTGGACATGTTCGTAATAAAGTGAGTGTTTCTCATTAAACATCGATTTTTCAATCCTGTCAAGCCAATAACAGATCAGGCATTGAAGATCAAAAGCTTATGAGGTGATTCAATTTCACCAATAATCTAGAGACGTCTTAAGATATATCGAAATTCAATAAAATCAGTAGAATTTCCAGTGTATTTCTTACCATCGAAAGTACCAGCTCCATATAAATGGCCGAAGATATTAGAAAAATATCCAAATGCTACTAAAATATCACATGATCCTACTAGAATATCACGGATTGAAGCAGGTGATGTACATACATTACATAGAGAGAGATATTTGACTGTTTCAGGATTAGAAAGATGGAGATATACATATGAATATGTAATTACAGATTATTTGGATTGGTCAGAATATAATAATGAAAAAATAATGGGATTAGATACAACAACTAAAGAAATTGATTTAATAAAACATAAACCATATTATATATTTGAAGATTGGAATTTGAAAAAAAGCTTAAAATTGAAAATGATTACAACAAAAGAAGGAAGTTTGAAAGGACAAGTTCAACCTACATCTAATGAACCATTAAAAAGAGCTTTAATTAAAAAAATCAAATCTTTGCCTGAAGAAATTGAATTAATCGAATTAGATTCAGATATAAACACATCTTTATCAACTGATGTTTTATTAGAATCATATCAAGACCTAGTGGAAATGTTATCACCAGGGAAGGAAGTTAAAAAACCTAAAATATTAAGATTGAGATACCCTAATAATAAATTAGCAGATTTATTAAATATAATACCTGAAAGATTGACTTACATCTACAATCGCGCTATGAACTATGAGGAAACGGAGGTTGATTTAAGTCATCTATTACGAACTGTAAATTGGGATAAATTGGTATATCTCGATTATTTGAGCATCTCAGCTAGAAGAGATCTTCCAGCTACTACCTCATCAGTATCAGAATCTTCAAGAACAACAGAAGCAGCGGAGTCAGATTCGAATAATGAACATGTCGATATCAATGAAATCAATTTCAGTAAAGATACTGTAGCTAGAAACTTGCCTTTACCACATCTTAAAGTTATTGAAATTGACATTCATTATCCTCAAGGAACCGAATTGACTTGTGAACAATTTCAAGTGGAAGAGAAATGGGTAAAAAATATTGCGAAATTATTTAGACAACTTATGCCTAAATATGATAGACAGCCAACCATTCGATTTTCCATTCATGGTTTTTCAAAGTCAAGTGAAATTTCTGAAGATCATTCTTCTAGGTTGAAAAGCGGATACAGGGATGTATTCGGTACGAGATAGATTCTGATGTGGATATATTGACATTCGCGGTTCGCCAAAGAGAAGGCTGTGTATAGTATGGGTTGCACCGACCATCAGAGTGATCAATGATCAGTGCAGAACGCACACACCCATACTCACACAGGGGTGGAGTATTTTTTACTCGTGTTTGTTTTTTTCACATCTCATTCAGCAACATTTTGTTCCTTTTTACATTTTATTGCAACACCATATATCAAAAACAACAATCACCCAAAATTTATCTCATCAGCTCATAAATAAACACATATTGCCATCATCAATACAGGATTTCATCATTTACACTCTCGCTATCGATTTGGATCTCATAAATTGAAACACTGTCTGACTGTCACGCCAATCCAGCCCTACACAACATTTTATCAGCCCAACAACGAGTCTGGGCAATCCCAAAAGTAACGACTGAAATACTTCTTCATCTGCCTCCAAAAGATATTTATACGCTTCTCACGGTTAACCACTTTTTCTTCGAACTGGCTGTCGAAAAATTGTACCGCGAAATTAAGCATTCTGTATATTTAGGTTCACTTCGAAAATGGAAAGACAGTGTGAGTAGTCAAGATATACATAATCTCCGTCTTAGGTCTGCTCACTGACAAGTGGATTTGACCAATATATATAATACAGTGTCGAATGCAGCTTTATTGTGAGGCCGTTCGACGCCTGATCCTGGATCGGTCTGGTAGACCACTGAGTACATCATCTTTCCCTGACTTCAGAGACACCTTACCACTGGAGGAACTCCCCCGATTTTTCCATACCTTCCCAAAAGCTACCTCTATCTTTAGACCATCAATTGAGAGTGATAAAACCTTATACCGAACGTTAGAGGATCAAGAGGAAATTTTCACGTTGGAATACGTCATCAATGTCACTGTGACTGTGCGAAATTCGCTCTGCATCGAAGATCCTCTCGATCTGCCGGACGGCTGGAAGTATCGTCGCCTTCTACATCTAGAATACATTGGCGCATGGAATCTTACAGAAGTTCAATATGATAAATTTGTTGAAGATTCTTTAGCGGAAATCTCTAGACATGAATTTATCGTGTTCGATAGTTTTACCGTGGATGATAATTTCAAGCTAGAGACGCTTTCACGTCATTTGGGCAACCTGCACCGGCACGGCTCGAGAATCCACATCACCAGTTTGTCGATGGATTCAAGTAGTCAAGCAGTTCCGAGTTGTATCAAAGATCTCTCCAGTGTCCTAAAATACGTCTCTATAAATTCTATCGAGGATTACAGGAACACACAGAGCGATATCCTGGAAGTGATGTCAAAATTGCCTTGGTCTGATTTAGTGGAACTTCAATCGTTGTATCTTGCAATTCATCGTAAACCTGGATCTTCGATATCGGAGTCGGTAATTACCTCCTCAACACCTTCACTCACACCATTACCAATCGCCCCTGCCTTACCTGGACAAGGGCTTACTGAACTACTTATAATATTAGTTTATCCATATAATCCATTTCTCATTCATAATCCGGATATACCTCAAATCGAGGAAGAAACGATACGTGATGTCGCTAGATACCTTATACCACTTATTGACACCTTCAAACTTCCAAAGCATATGTGTCTGTCAGATCATTGGCTTTTAGTGCTTATGGATCAGGATGATACAACAGAGGAAGCACCCTTCGAAAAAGATTTTAGGGACATATTTGACCAAGAAATCCAAAGGTATATTGGTGAATATCCGGAAGATATTAGACATGGAAGAAATGGTCTAAGAAGATAGATAGTGAAGACGAATCAGATGAAGATTATTAGATTCTTGACCTGAAGTTTATCTTGGCTACAATTACAGTATCTTAGGAATGTCTACTATTTCTAATATGCATCTTTTGATGTTTAAATTCGTTAATGTCGATTACTGCTGGAATTGAAGCGCATGTGCGTAATGGCGTTATTTCATCAGATAGTTGTGACTTAGATACGCTATTTACATAAAAGGGATAAATGCGTCGGAAAGGCAGGTCATCCAAAGAAAACATTCATAAATTTTATGTATCTCATGTACCTCCATGACCAGGTAATTTACCTCCCCATTGATCTCTATCCCTGCCTCCATCCTCCTTTTTCAAAACCTGTTGCTTGACTACCTGTTCGCTCGTTGCACCTCCTGGAGCTTGATCTAAGCTTGTTTTGTTCTCAGTTGCTCTGTTCGATGGCGAATTTGACGTTCGAGACCGACTTTGACTTATTTCTTCCTGCCACCAATTCTGCCATTCTGGTGAAATTGATATACGCTGTGTGGAAGGTTCAGATAGCATTTCAAGGGTTCTTGACATTTTACGCAGCTGTGAGTGAATTCATATCACATAAATGAGCCAAATAGTTCGTAAAATCTCTCAAGGATATAGGACATATAGGGCAGGAGATGGTGAAAGAAGAAGTCTCCTTCTGAGCACCTACTTGATGTTCAATAGCTGTATAATCTCTCTGTCTTAATTTTGGGTTACGAAAATTATATCGTAAATGTAGGAGAAAGTTTGCTCTTGCTTCCTGTCCATGTAAGTTTCAGTAAGCTGGGCAGATCTCATGAGAGCACCAGTCACTTAGCTTACAGCTGGTTTGGACATAGCATTTCGTACTCCCCTATGAACGAAAACACCGAATTATGAGAAAAGATGTTCATCACAGAAAGGCAAGGTTTCGGACTTACTGTCGGTACAGATTGATCACATCTTGTTGTAATCCTGATCTTGTCATCATGAACGATTCCTTTCTTGTATATCTGAAGGCAAAGAAGTTTCTTGATGAAGATGCACGAATTGATATAGATAGCTCATTGTCGTTTTTGAGGAATGTGAACTGTCTATGGTCTTCGTCATGATCACTGAAAGTGGAGGTTGATCGGGTACAGTGATAGCTTATTGTGGTAGCCCATTTATAAGCCACGTTACCGCTTACACCTCGCTCATCATCAGCGAGAGACGCGGGGTCATCGTTCATTGATTGTTAGATTGTTAGCATGTCATTGTTGAATTCGCTTTCGCGGCCTTATATATACACAAACAGCAGATATTCTTCTCATAAAGCTGGGATTATACTTACGCTTCAACGGTATCAACAGCGAATTATACAATTTAGAAAAGGAATATCAACAAAATGAACTCGGTCTTAACGCAATTACAACCACATCAATCTCGATTAGAGGAATATGATGAATTGGAACATACAGATGCTGCTGCTTGGGGAAGTATGGCAGGTTTCGGTAATTTATCAAGAACAGGTGGTGTACAAGGAATGAGTGTACCTAGAGTATCTGATGTAAGTGATTCAAATTTCTCTTACGGATCGTTCTTGTCTCACAAATTGTCTGGGTACCAAGATCACTGTGTAAACCTATATGTTTTGTGATCTAAGGACGTATATAGTATAGAATCAGAGAGCTGATATCACGATATGACTTGTGATCATATAGCCAACAGCATTTTTAGATTTGCATACAGATAACATGTCATCTAATCCAGAAGCTAAAATTAAGATAGCACATGGTACAACAACATTAGCATTCAAATTTCAAGGTGGTGTGATTGTAGCTGTAGATTCAAGAGCTACAGCAGGTAGTTATGTGGGTGAGTATACTGGTTTTTATATATCAATCAATTTCAGCTAGCTCCCAGATCCTGGGGTGATAATGTAGCTGATATTCATTATCTCACTCTTTATAGCCTCTGGAACAGTAAAAAAAGTTATTGAAATCAATAAATTCTTACTTGGTACTATGGCTGGTGGTGCTGCTGATTGTCAATATTGGTGAGTTTGTGTAACCAATACAGGCATTTTGTATCTCTTTTCTTAGATGAATATCCCTTATCTTACTACAATTCGTCTGCTCTGATAATATTATCTCCTGACCAAGCTTATTAATATAACTTTGAACATTTAGGGAAACATATCTCGGTATGCAATGTCGATTATACGAATTACGAAATAAAGAAAGAATCTCCGTAGCTGCTGCATCAAAAATATTGTCAAATATCGTATATCAATATAAAGGTATGGGTTTGAGTATGGTGAGTTTTGACTTACTTATGTATTTACCTTAACACATCAGCAGATAGTGTTGTGTAACTGTAAAGCATGTTGTGGAACACATTAATGACTTGTCCATTATTTTGACTTCTTAGGGTACCATGGTTTGTGGATGGGATAAAACCGGACCTCAAATCTTTTACGTAGATGATGATGGACAAAGATTAAAAGGAAACTTGTTCTCAGTTGGTTCAGGTAGTACTTTCGCATATGGTGTACTTGATCAAGTGAGCTATACAACATTTTCAGCTTTGTTTATCGGACTATCCCCGGGGAGCCTAAGCTGATCGAGTTCCATGTTTTAGGGATACCGATGGGATTTGACAGATGAAGAGGCACAAGAGTTAGGCAGAAGATCAATCATTGCAGCAGGTCACAGAGATGCTTATTCAGGTAACACATGTAATTTGTATCACGTAAAACAAGAAGGTTGGGACTTCATTGGTAAGTTGTTCCCCCCCTTCAAACATTTATTCTTAAGTCACAAGTTTATTTACTGATTATGCTGATTCATAGGTAATTACGATGTTAACGAATTATGGTATGAATATGAGAACAAGAAGAAGGCAGATAGAGAAATTGCTACAGCTTCTGCTGCTGCAGCAGCTTCACCGATGGCTGTAGAACAATAGATATAGTCCGTTTTTAGGAGAGATCCGAGAACATGTAATGCATAATGTATACAGTAGACATCGTGTTAATTGAGGTTTGCCACAGTATAAGCGGAGATAGCGGTGATTGCCGAACTTGTGTTAGTTTTATCATATCGATTAAATCGCCACCGTATGCCGGACTGAATTTACATTTCTTGATATTTGGACTGTTATTGCGATCGTTACGATTACATTGATATCGTTTTCTTTTATCCTGTAACTACTTTCAGAGACGCTTTGCAGGCTTCTCTTGGACTGCTGAGAAGATTGTTCGGCCTGTTGGTCAAAAGAATCCCCTTTTGTTGGAATAAACACAAGACTGTAGATCAGTTTATTCAATATGGCATGTCCATGTTCATCCTTAGTTTGTCTCTCTTCATTATCAAGCTAATATTGTCTTTTCTCTTTTATAGGGTGTTCCAGCTTTATTCAGATGGTTATCTAAAAAATATCCAAAGATTGTAAATAAAGTTATTGAAGATACACCAAAAAGAGTTAGAGTAGATAGTGGTGAAATTGAAGAAATACCTGTTCAATATGATTCACCTAATCCTAATGGTTTCGAGGTTGATAACCTTTATCGTGAGTATAATATTCAATTTATCTCAGACAAGTACTCGGATAGTAACGCATATACTGATGAGTTTGAAACCTTTATGTGTATAGTCGATATGAATGGTATTGTACATCCATGTACACATCCAGAAGGTAAACCTGCACCTGAAACTGAAGCTGAAATGATGGTTGAGATTTTCAATTATACTGAAAGAGTTGTTAATATGACTAGACCTAGAAAAGTTCTCATGATGGCTATCGGTGAGTTGGAAGTTCTGCACCTTAATTTGATATACGTAATGCAGCTACACACAATATTGGTAGCTGACTGTATAATGTTCGCCTGTTTTAGATGGTGTCGCACCTCGAGCGAAAATGAATCAGCAGCGGTCCAGACGTTTTAGAGCTGCCCAAGAAGCTGCAGATAAAGCTGAAGAGAAAAGAGAAGCTATAAAAATGTTTGAAGCTATGGGTCATACTGTTTCGGAAGAAACGCAGAATCAGAAGCACTGGGATACAAATGCTATCACTCCTGGTAAGCTCCCTTGATGCACATATGGAGTTTAGTCTATAGCATCGGAAGTTGTGAAATATATGAGTCATCATGCTAATATGTATGCTCATTCAGGTACACCTTTCATGGACTTGTTATCGATCTCATTGAAGTATTGGGTTTCACATAAACTATCAACTGATCCAGGATGGAAAAACTTGAAGGTTATTTTATCGGATTCGAGTGTACCTGGTGAAGGAGAACATAAGATTATGGATTGGATCAGACGACAACGTTCACATCCAACATGGGACGCCAATACGTCACATGTAATATATGGTTTAGATGCAGATTTGATCATGCTTTCGTTAGCTACTCATGAACCCCATTTCAGAGTTTTAAGAGAAGACGTTTTCGCTCAAGGTAGTAAAGGTCCTCAACCATGTAAAAATTGCGGTCAATCTGGTCATCTGACTTCCAACTGTATAAGTGAGTACTTCCTGCCATATCCATATTAGCTTCTTTGTTTGTTTCCACATAATAGCTAAAATTTTTTTCTGGTTTTCCAGGTGAGAAGAAAGCTAAAGATCCAAAAGTAGTCGAAGTTGCTAAACCAGTCGATCCAAAACCATTCATATTTTTAGATGTATCATGTCTAAGAGAATATTTAGCTGTTGAATTGAATTTACCTGGTGTACCGTTCAAATTTGATTTAGAATTGGCTATAGATGATTGGATTTTTATGATCTTCTTTGTCGGAAACGATTTTTTACCACATTTACCAAGTTTAGAAATCCGTGAGGGTGCTATTGATGTTCTATTAAAAATATGGAGAGCTGAATTACCTAGAATGGGTGGTTATCTTACAAATCATGGTAAAGTTAATTTGGATCGTGCTCAGATTATTTTGGAAGGTTTAGCTAAAAATGAAGATGAGATTTTCCAAAAGAGAAAAGAAGACGAAGAAAGACAAGAACATCATCAGAAAAAGAGAAGAATAGATGATCATCGTAGACAGAATGAAGCTAAAGGTAAAGGTGCAACAGGTGATGCACAACATACTAGATTCGATTCATCACCGAAAAAAGGAACAATGCAGCTGAATGGTCAAGATTACGTAGCTGTACAACCTTCGGCAACAGCTAGAGGGGGTGCACTACATCCTTCTTTACCTACGCGGCCAGGATTCGACCTCGTACCTAAAACCGAAGCCAAAGAAGATCCAGCAGATGCGGTCAAGAAAGCTATGTCAAATACCGCTTCAAATTCTGATATAGTGAAGAATAGAAGAGCAATAAGAATGGCGAATTTGAACGCTGCTGAAGCTTTGAAAGCTGAATTATTAGGTGAAAGTAGCGAAGACAAAGAAATTAACACAGTCACCGTTGAAAATACCGAAGACGAAGAAAAGGAACAACTACCTGCCGAGGAAGCTAAAAATATACTGGAAAAACAAGGTGAAGATGAAGGTGTTGATGAGGAAATCATTGAGCCTGCTTTGAAAGACGATGAAGATGAAGGTGAAGCTCCAATAGGCGATGAGACCATTGAATTGGATCAAAATGAAGCTCAAGAATCCCCAGCACGACCAAATAAGAGAAAGAGAGATAGAGGAGACGGTGAAAATGACGAAGAAAATGACGATGAAGATAATGGATCTTCATCCTCAAGTAGTTCAGATGATGATGACGATGCTCCACCTAATCCTGAAGCTGATCAACCTATACCAAAGAAAAAACTGAAAGTCAATCCTGATGGTACAGTAGATGGATATGAAGATGATGTGAAATTATGGGAACCTGGATATAGAGAAAGGTATTACGAGAAGAAATTCGGTGTTTCTTTATCAGATACTGAATTTATCGAAAAGTAAGCTATATGTCAGACGAGATTTTCAATGAGAGTTTCAGCTAATCTCACCTATCTTGCGTAGTATAACGAAATCATACATGGAAGGATTATGTTGGGTATTGGAATACTACTACCAAGGTGTACCTGCTTGGGATTGGTATTATCCATATCATTATGCTCCGTTCGCTCAGGATTTCAAAGATATTGGTAAATTCGATATCCAATTTAAACTTAGTCAACCTTTTAAACCATTCGCACAGTTGTTAGGTGTATTCCCAGCTGCAAGGTATGTATTTCCTCAGATATGTGCTCTTGGGGCATTCTACTGACATTAATGTTTCCATACACAGTCGAATACATCTGCCACCAGCTTTACAGACGTTGATGACTGAAGATGATTCACCTATCATTGATTTCTATCCATCCGACTTTGAAATCGATATGAATGGTAAAAAGATGGCTTGGCAAGGTGTTGCCTTGTTACCATTCATTGATCAAGATAGATTATTATCCGCTTTAGCAAGTAAAGAAGATGAAATGACAGATGATGAGAAAGCAAGAAATACTTGGGGTGATAGTGTCATGTTCGTATCGAATCATCAAGATTACGGATTAAGTGAAGCTTGTTCGAATCTGTACGGGCTCAAAGGCTCAGAAAAGGTGAGTTTGGCATTTTGATCGTGCCGTTATCGTTTTACTGACATGTCAAATAATCCTTTTTCCAGCCCGTACCACTTAATCCCAGAGAATCAGGAGGAGCTACCGGATCAATAGCGAAAGATCCTAATTGTATACTACCGGGATCTACTTTCGGTACACCTATACCGGAAATCGAAGAATGCCCAGATCTTGATATTAACGATGCCGTGTCGGTGCTATACTATTTCCCTAAACAAGCTCATCCACATCGTTCGATCATTTTACCTCAATACAAACCTGGAGCATCTAGATTGACTGAAAGTGATAAAGATTGGGTAAGAAGAAACGGTAATGGGGGAGGTGGAGGACATCATAGAAAAGGTCCAAGACATAGTAATGACAATAGAACCGGTGGACCTGGAATGGCTAGAGGTAGTTATCATCAAACTCCACAACCACCAAGAACGTCAAATGGTTATCCAGCTCCTTCCCACAATGTAGGTGGTTATGGTTCTGGTGGATATAATGGTCCTCCTCCACCTAGACCTGTACAAGCTTACGGTGCTCCTCAATCAGCCTATGGTGGCGGAGGTGGTGGGTATGGAGGATATGGAGGATATGGAGGCGCAGCAACTCCTGCTGCTGGAGGCTATGGAGGTTACGGCGGTTATGGCGGCGCTGCTGCTCCAAGCCCTTATTCAGCTCCTCAAGGTGGTTATGGTGGATATGGAGGAGGTTCAGCTTATAGTGAGTTCTTTATTCCATCACTTCCAATTCAATTACTGATCGTCATGTTTTTTGACTGCACAAAGGCGCATATAACCCACCTCCACCACCACGTAATCCTAATCCATATGCAGCACCACCACCAAATCCATATGGCGGTGTTCCACCCAGACCAGCTTATGGCGCACCCCCAGCTCAAGGAGGATACGGCGGCGCAGGAAGAGGTGGATATAATCCATATGGAGGACAGAGCGGTGCATATCAACCTAGAAATAATGGTGGAGGAGGTGGAGGTGGAAGAGGTGGTAGAAGGTATTAAATGCATATGCGGAGGGCAAGTTCATTTGTAGTTGCAACCAGAGAAAGTGATGTCTTGGTAAGGTAAAGACTATACCACTTACGGTTCCAGAGGAAATGGATGGGTAGAGTGAATTGGCAGTATCTTGTATTTATCTTTGCATGGACAAATAATATTGAATAGCTATTTTGGTTGTCTTACATCTGAGCTCGATCAGACAAAAAACATATGAACGGATTCACACGCAGAGGAATGAAATGCCTTTAATAGATCTCATTGTCCTAGTTCCCGTTGAATTGATCTGATCATATAAGTTGATGACTGAACAATCATATCCAATTAACCAATACTACTATACCACAATATGGAGATCGGTTTCTACGGCATCATATCATAGATAGATTGATGTTATTATCAACAGAGCTGAATGTTTCCTTGGAGGGAATCAATCGACTTGATATTTTCACACTGTGCACTTGAGTCGATCGCAAATATTGAGGTGACTTATACCATTTTCCCTTATTTCGTCTATTCTAATCTAATAAAAACATGGTTGAAATTTTCATTTATGCCATACTTTAATTGTACCATCTAATGAGGAAGTTATCATTTCTTTACCTCTTGGATTGATTTCTATTGATGTTATTGATTTTTTATGTATTTGTTTAGGATGATCAGCTAATAGTTTGCCCTGTTGACATGAGATTAGCTTAGGAAGTATCACCGTAATATATGACTTCGAACTGATCTTATTCTGACTCACATCTAAAACATTCCATGCGCATAAACCACCATCCTTATCACCTGATAAAATATAACTTTCACCATAACCCCAACTAATACCACTTCTGTTGTTGGTATTAATCTCATTACCTTTAAAAGTTTGTAAACATGAACCATCTTTTCTATCAAATATTCTTAATTTATTTTCATCCAAATTATTTTTTTGATTTTTTTTTGATGATGAAATTAAAATAGATTCTTCTGGATTTATTTTTGATAATTTTAATGATAAAATAGATTCACCAATATAATCTTCAGTTAATAAACCAAATTTTAAATCATATGTACGTAAATATCCATCATTTGATCCTGTTATGATTTGTGATGAATTTTCAGGTAATATCATTGATGTTATAGTTGATTTAGCTTCTTTCAGTGTTTGTAATGGATCTCTTGATGATGTTCTATCATAGTATCATAGTAACGATAAATTGAATTATTAGTCAACATCTTAATCTCAATTGTAAGATTACGATGCACATGAATATATATATAAAAATTGAAAATCAGGATAATTTGTAATTCTCACCTCATATCCCATAACATTACTTTAGCATCAAATCCAGCTATATACAAAAAGATCAGATTTCAGATTTAAAGATCAATATTAATATTTGCCAAATTAGTTTTGAAAGCCATAATAAGGACAGAAATCGAACTTACCACTAGCTAATACTTGTGAATCAGGACTAAATGCTACAGCATTGATTTTACCGAAATGACCTTGCATTCTTCTTACAACAGAACCTGTTGGTACATCCCATAAGAATACTGTACGATCTCCTCCACATGATGCGAATTTTGCATTATCGTGTGTGCTATAAAGTAAAGATTGAATATCATGTCAATGCATGAGCTTTTGAAAACAGGTTGAAAAAAAATATTGGTAAGATGTTTTCATACTTGAGTGTAGAACATTTCACTTACATATCCAAAGCTAATACTTCTTGAGCATGTCCATTATAACATTTTATTTCTTTACCTAAAGATGGATTCCATAATCTTATACTTCTATCTGTTGAGCCTGATAACAAATATTTCGCACCATGATTATATTTTATCACATTGACTGGACCAGTATGTGAATCTAAGCTGTATCAAAAGGGAGTTAGTATATATACATTGCTTAGATCTAGTATTTTGAGAATAAGAAACGTACGTTTGTACAAGCCTTGAAGGATATGATGTATCTGTCGGTGCTACTTCCCCCTCAGCACCTCGATGAGGGACCATTTTCAGTGAAAGTAGACCTTTTCGGTTTTATGTATTTGTGAATTCGGGTCCTTCTGCCAGAATGAACAAATAAATGCAAATGTCAACATGTCAATCTCTTTGTAGTTAGCAGTACTCGTACATACACCTTCAGGAGATAAAGCGGAGAGGTCCGAGCTGTAAGTCAAACTGGTAGGTTGGTTCCTGTATCATGCATACCTTCTATTTCTCTGGTTTCATGAATGACTAAAAGTTATCGTCAACCTGGCCCCTGACGCGTCAATGCATGATGATGTGTATGATTGTGTGCAGAGTTATATGGAAATATTATTACAAGTGTTACTCGTAATCTCTGAAACTTGATTTTTCATAACTTGTATCAATCGATAACACAAAGGGGTCAAAGCTCAACTTCTATAACACGCTAGAGAAACATTACCCCTTTTTACCTTTCAATGTGTAAAGTGTAGCATACATCGCATACATCTCACTGCACTCTTTACTGGATTTCCTCATTCCTCTCATGTTGTACCCAATCAACACATGATACCCTTCCCATCTAATACAATTCAAATCAACTTCATTAGCTGTTCAATAGCCCTTGGTCGTGCTTATCCAATTACAAGTTCAAAGTGTGTACTGTAGATCTGCAAATAGATACATGATAGACAATAACAATAATAATGCCGGTTAGACGAAGTGGTTCAGCAACTTCACCACATCATTCATTTAGTTCACCAACAGGATTTTTTCGATCAAATAATACTTCATCGTCACATAACATTCCAAGTCAAGTTGGAAGAGAAAGCTCGGAACTTAATCCTTCATCGTTATATGCTACAAATTCTTTAAATGAAAGTAGTAGTACGATCATGAGACCTGACAATAGTAGTGCAGAGCAGAAAGTTATCAATTCTCTTGTAGGAAGGATAGTTAACAAGGTGTGTAAACATTGTAGCAGTCTCTATACCGTGCGATGTACTGAAAATCTCCTTGATTATAATCAATAGCTACCATGTAATTCTGGAATGCGTTTAGCTATAATGGAGGTAGATCCAGGTATTCAAGCTACTATCAATCCTCTACTTCAGCTATCAAGATCTCGATTACCCATGATAGTGCAGAGCTTGATGGTAGCTTTGGAAAATCTGTCGAAGGTAAGACTCATCCTCCATTTTCCCGCTTCATTGTAGTAGTTTCCATATAAATGTAGAAGGACACCTAATCAATCGAACTCATCCCCTAACAAACAGTATACAAGCTCATCATCCCTCAATGACGCACCCCTTGATACCCTGCACTCTCAGCTATACCTGCTACACATCTTGAACTTGTGTCTTTCCACTGCATGGCGAGAACAAGCTCTCTCCTCACAACCTACTTTAGTGGAATTACCTCGTTGTTGGCCAGATCCTCAACCCCTTGAAGATAACTTAGCAAGGTATGGTCTCAGCATTATACTTTTATACGTTAGAATGGTATCTTCCGAGTCCAGCATATACGATAGATCAAGTCCTTCGACAAACAGTAAAGACACAAAAGGGACGGGCACTTCGTCTTCTACTTCATCAAGATCGATATCGCCAAGTAGTTCCTCTTATACACTAGGAACGAGATTCATTCAAGAGCATTCTTACCCATCTTCATCGTCATCTTCCTCTTCGTCTAGCTCCTTACAGTATAAATCGCATATGAAACCTAAAATGCTTTCGGCTACTTGTCCTACAACAACTGCAACTATAGCTCAAATGACGAAATATATCTCTAAAGTCATCTTCCATTTCTCAGCATCGAATTGGAATCTAGTTCTTTCACGTATAAAAAGTAAAATCGGTTATCTACAAACTACCATCGAAGAATCGGCAGATGTGACTGAAATCAGACTATTAGAATGGGCCAATCTGACTAAATCAAGACTTATTCAAGTCATACAGGAGATCTCTTCAACTTTCCTACATGTTAGAAGACCTGCTCAAATATGCATAGCTTATGCTCTAACTAGTGGCATTTGGAATTGGATCGAGGTGCATCCGATAGAATATGAATCTTTCATTACTGCCAATAGAAAGCTGGAAGGTGGAATAGAGAAATTATGGGATTCAGCATGGTCACTTACAGATGCGGGATATACCTCTGCCAACGCTGCACGAGTCAAAGCCTTCTATCCATTATTAGGTATGGTATTAGTTTTAATGCCGGATACATTTGCTCGATTGGTAACAAGTGAATTATCAAGGAGAACTTCACCTTCTAGTCAAGCTGCATATATAGATAAGATCAAAAAGGGTGCAGGTTCACCCAAAAGCATAGAAACTTCTGCTCTAGTGTACACGGATATATTTAAAGCAGGAATGTTGATCTCACCGAAACATGAGGATACAGGAGTCAGGACTCTTTGTCTTGATAATTACAATGATTTGAAGGTATGTACTCACGTTTCGACATTGTATCGCTATATCCCGCTCACGAAAGTTTACAGCATATACTATTCAACTCTCCTTTGTCAGCTGATATACACAATAAGGATATCCTCGTGCAAGCCTTAGTCGTATTGTATAGAGCAGATCCAGAAACGATAGGTTCTTCGCTTTTCCCAAAGCTTTTGACCAGTTCTGTCGAGTCTAACAAGTTGGTAGCTGTAAAAGCCTGTATCATTATAGCTGTAGAAGGTCAAAGGTTACCTTGGTTCTCGCCTTTAATAAATTTACAACGAATAGTCGCTCCATCATTACGAGCTATTCTGAAGGTGCGTATCTTGATTTCCGGCATCCATATCGAACACTGCTAATATGATTCACAGAACTATGCTCAGACTCTTTCCTTGCGTCGACGTGCGGCTCCTGATTTACCTTCAGAACAAATGGAAACTATCACGGAAATCCTTACTCTATATAACATCGATCCAGAATTTGCTTTTTGTGGTTGTACATCTGATCAGTCTTCATCCCTAAGCGATAGTCTTAACCATTTCTTATTGGCCCTATCATCCTTGACAGTACTTCCCAGCCCGGATCTTTTGACTCCTATGGCCTCAAAAACAGCTTGTACCCTTATCGAAGAGCTTCGAAAGAGGGTTTTAGCAGACAAAGATATAGAAAATTTAGCAGCTGGAGCTGGAGGAGCTATGTGAGTCTCATGATATAGGAAAACAGAAGTGTAGTTGACAAGTCTCTAAAATAGTTGGCAGATTCTGATTGATACGGGTCGGCAGACTTTGTTCGCTTTCCACAACTCCGATTCGGATGACGTGGCGACCGCCATGACTTCTCTAAGAGAGTATAGCAAAGTCATCCTGCGTTTAGCTGAAGATCGCCCATCAGTAAGCGATTACGTTCTTTGCACTGTTGTTTGGTATGATAAGCTGATACCCTTGAATACAGGTCCTATTCCCCTCCTCTGTTGCTCAGTCAGCTGCACTAGTAATCTCCGTCGCTAGTCTTACAGCTTGTGCTGGTCCAGATAACGAACAAATCGCACTTACACTACCCGCTCTATCGGTCTTAGGCAAACTTGCAAAGATGGCGCAGATATCTGCCACAGGGCAGCTGGTAGATGGGACGAATGGTCTACACCCTGACAAAAGAGCAAATGCATTTGATGCTCTAGCTAGTCTTCCAACTGCAATTGGTGAGTTGAGTCATTGTTACTAATCAGCTCATGGGATTTCCGGCTTACAAGTATCTATAGGCCGTCAACAGCAACAAAGACAGATCAGACGAACTCTTCGACCATTAGCGTTTCCTGCCGCCTTTACCATTGGAACATGGATAGGTATAGCTGCTGTGGCGCAGAAATTGACCGCTAAGATCATTGCCGCTGAAGCCGACACGACGATATCCACACGTGACGTCCGAAGAAGAGCCTTGACAGCTGATATCGAGGGTCTATCTGAAGTGAGTATTCCATTCTGTATGGAGGAATTTACCGATGATATCAGACTACAGGCCATAGGGCTGACGTTGTCATGTTGTTTAGGATGAGTCGAAAGAATGGCAAAACTTGGTATTGTGGCTGTGCTCTTGTGCTAATGTAGCCAACACCGACTTAAATCCACCTCCAAGCCTCTGCGACATTCTCGGAAAAGGCATGCTACCGCCAGCTTATGATCAATCAGTTCCTGATCCAAGTGTACCAGTCGAAGCATTCATCAAGCAATGTGTAGATTTAATGATTAGCGGATCTGTCAATGTCAGGGAGACCGTCAAGAATGCTTTGGGATCTGAACTACCGACAAATGCAACTAGAATGATTGTTGGACCAATGATTCAGTAAGTTGCGTTAAAAACTTCCCCTATAAGTGCACAAGACTGATAAACCTCTTGCAGATTGTTATCACATGCCATAAGTCCAGCTGGAGTCAGTATTTCCGAAACATTTACTATCTTTACCGAACAAGCAATTTCAATCCTCAGGCTTTTGATCGATCGTATGGGACCAGGTGATGACGTTCCTCCCACTCAAGTAGATCTAGGAGAAGTATCATATTTATTAGGTCAATACATACATCGATTGGGCAGAGGTGATAATGCTCTTAGGTTGAAAACAAGATATTGCTATCTGGTAGAAGCAGGTCTCAAAAAACATGAGTACTGCTGTACATCGATGAATGCAAGAATCAAGAATGGTTTGCTGGACTGGATGAGCGAATGGTCGTCAGAATCTATGAGAGTGAGCTGACTATACAATCGATCTGGTACAATCGTTCGATCTGACTTGTATACTGAATAGGATAACGATATATATGCATCGAGAATAGAAAGTACTAGTAAAGCACAGAGGGAATTGGATCATGCTTGCCTTCGAGCTATGGTCACAATAACCGATGGTTTGGTTCTCATAAATCCAGCAGAAGATACAGATAATTCACAAGGTGTCGTCAAATCTAGACTCTTCTACAAGCATTATGTCGCTTTGGTCAGAACAATCGAGAGGTCTACCTTCGAGGAGGTAAGCAACTTCGTCGCATAAGACTGTATCTGCTCAACAACTGATGCATTCCAAACCTTCTTACTATAGACTGAGTCGGTTGGCTACACATCATCTCTTCATGGGAGCGGTAACAATGGCCAACCTGGATCTAACGATACATCTACATTAGCTATTCTCGCTTTATCGAACCTTCTTTCTGCCAACGTTGATGTTGGTTTAAAGCACTGTCTACCTTTGGGATATCACGAGGATCCAGTCTTGAGAACAGCTTTTATGCAGTTAATCACTAATACCCTACAAAAAGGTACACGGTTTGGTGGTTTCACCAATAACAATAGAATATCTACTTCAACCAAAAATTACATGGATATATTAGCTGGACCAAATCTGGCTATGGCTTTAGCTATGGTCGATGTTTGTCCACAATCTGGTAACGAGGTGGATGAGTTGTCGACTTTATTGTTTAGGATATTCGAAGGTAAAGGTGCTCTGTTAGGGCTCATGAGAGCTCTTATAGAGAGGGAAGTTGCCTTGACTAGTAAGTAAACTGTGACTATCGTTGGGGAAAGTACCAATATGCTCAACCTGATCACGTTCAGATCATGAATCCGAGCTCTTCAGAGCCAATTCCATCACCATGAGAATGTTGACCATTTTTGCGAAAACATATGGCTAGTAAGTCTTTCTGATACTGCTTTTGGCACGACATAAAGGCTAATTGTACTTAGCAACTACGTTCGAGCAACTTTACAACCACTTGTACTTTCGCTCATCGAGAAACCCGCAGAATGCTCCTTCGAGCTCGATCCCAGCAAAGCATCCGGTACAGATGATATAGATAGAAATGCCGATCACTTGCGACTGATGTGTCAAGCTTTATTAGATTTAATTTGTTCATCGACGCCGCGTGTACCACTGTAAGCTGTTTTACTAACGTTTGTTCCCCACATAAACAGCTGATCCGTATACTTCCAGGATGTTCCGTGCATTATGTCATCATATATGGGAGCTAGTAGATGACCGGTTCACAGATTCCAGACATTCAGCCGTCGGATCATTCATCTTCTTACGGTTCTTCTGTCCAGCTATCGTTTCGCCAGAATCAATAGATTTAGATGTTGATCCGGATACTAGAGACACAAGAAGAGCTCTTTTACTAATTACGAAGGTCATCCAAAATTTAGCCAACAATGTCGTTTTCAAAGAACCCCATATGAAGGTATTGAACAGTTTCCTTTCGGATAATATCAGACAAGTCACCAAATTCTTGAGTGATATAGCTGTAAGTGGTTCCATCCGTATATCACCCCTGGTCCTGTCCTGTACAATTCAGCAGATACTGATAATCTATTTTAGATTCGACCTAAGACTGCCGACGTGCAACATGCTACCAAGACTTTTGCGAACGATGCTCAAAAATATCAGGATATTGATGGAGACGACGCGATAATGTGAGCTCAGTAATCTATTCAAAAGAAGTAGCTAATTAAGCTACCAATAGTCAACGATTCGTATTCAAACATAAAGGCAAACTTGAAACTGCTCTTTCGAATATGCCAAGATACTTCCGACATGCTTCATCTACTGACAGATCTGCCAAAACCGATTTAGATGGAAAAGGTGCACTAGAAAATCTGCAAAGGATTATGGACAAATCCGGTCCTCCACCTTCCACGAATGGTTTGAGTGCCTCTAGTAGATCACAAGTCTATGATGAGTAAGTCTAGATATGTACCTTTGTTGTGGGTTATAGCTGTGTAGATTAATAAGTGCATCATAGATTCATGCGACATAATTTGGGAAGAAATACAGATAGTGTAGCAGATGCTTTCTATGAGGGTCCAGCTAGTCAAGTGAGTATCATAGTACATCGAGAATTGTACGATAAAGTGCTCACGAAATCCCAATTAGAATGGACATCGAATTTTCTACTTTATCGTTTCCCGAGTAGCTTTGGTGGATTACGATGTTTTATCATACCATGTGTTCTCGGTGAGCTGCTCGCTACTACGTATATTTCAACCCATGGCTGAACAGCTTGTATAGATCCTCGACAAAATCACCGACTTCTTTGATGTCGTCATCGATTTGACAGACTTCTCTCCTGCCAATGAACTTCCACTTCCATGGCTTAAAAGGGCTATTCAGATGTTCCCGCCTGGTATTTTGCCTAGTATACATGTGAGTCAGCTACAGCGTAGCTCTACAAGTACACGGCGATGGCTGAACTGGATTTCACGCAGACATTGGCCATCTACAATCCAAACTCATACGCTAAGAAACGTATAAGAAGGCTAGTTTCGGAGTTATTAACTATCAGTGAGCTGGTTGTTTGTGCATGATATATACTCACGAAGCTGACTCGTTTCAGCTCCAGCCATCGGAAAGAACGTTATTGCATGCAGCAGTCCGTCCGAACTAGCCGATTCGATCCCTTTCACGAGTTTAGCCTTACCTGAATATACTATGGCTTTGGCATACGAAGCCGATCATGTCTTCACAAATCTACTTTGTATTGCTGACCATGAAATGCAAGTGCCGGTGGTAGTGAAATTGGGTCATGACTCACTCCAGATCGCATCTGTAAGCCACTCTTCCTCTTTTTCGCTTAAGGTACAGTGATCTGATCTTACATAAATAGTGGAAGAAGCAAGAAATACTGTCTGGGATCAAGTCATATGTCATCGATGTAGTCAAACTTCAAGATATTGACGATATCGTTGTTGGAAATGGAGCGCCATCCGATCACTTGGTCATTAAATACGGTCAAAGCGAAACTTTGACTTTTGTGTCTAGACGTAAGTACCAATAATCCCCCCTGCTTTACCACACTGACAATGAACATCAGGTCGTAATGAAATGGCCCAAATCATTCGGGCAGCAAGAGCTAGACTTCGCGAAGGACCTACAAGCGAAAGAGCCCTCAGGCCCAGTGACGTTCCTGCTACACTCCTTAATGTTGCTCTGCTCAACTTATCCTCGAGTGATAGTACACTTCGAAGTGGGGCATATATCCTTCTGAACGAAGTTTGTCAATTCTTCAAATACGATTTGGCTTCACGCGTTTTGACAGTATCCGGTAAGTCCCACGAACCTGAAGATGATTAGAGCAATCAATACTGACAGATCTGGTCATTCAAATAGCCGGATTATCGATACCAAATAACTCTTTAGCATTTGTTGGTAATTTATCAAAAACACTGGCTGCTTCAGTCCCTCATCTTACTCTGGAATTCTTGAAAGAATGGACAATAGGATTCAATAAGGCTGATATAACACTCAAGATTGCTTGTCTACATTACGTTGGTCCGTGGCTGGTCAATCTCGATCAGTTTAGTAAACCCACTAAAGAAGATGGGGTTGAGGGTATGAAACAGGTCAGGGAGATCGTTAGAGATCTAATAGGTATCACTCTCGCAGAACGAAGAGTGAGTTGAATGTTACGCCATGTCTCGTACCTTTCTCAAAAAATATGTGCTGATTACATCGCTGTAGCATATCCATCTCGCAATACAAGATCAAGTATGGACGATCTTAACTCAATCTCACGAAAGTTTAGCGGAAATCGTTATCAGTGAATTGATTAACGCTGCCATTGATGCTGGAATCGGAAGTGATAAAGCAGAATGTGTCGGTGATATACTGGTATCGGTCTCCTCTACCGCTGTCAGAGGTAAAGTGATCGCCAGATTACGGAAGGTATATTGCATCTATTTCTCAGCTACAACACGAGGGCTGACTGTATTGTTCTCTTGATTCAGACACTTGCTCAGACTTATCTCAAACCGTCCGCGCATTTAACAGAAAATGTAGCTTGGCCTGAAATCTGTTCACTATCCCGAATTACCTTATTATTGGGTTTTAATCCCTCCTCTTCACTTGACACACAACTATTCTTACCGGAAATCTTCCACATTATCGCTCTACTTCTAGGTGCCGGACCCGTGTTGATGCGTCAAACGATATTTGGTCTCTTGGTGAATGTGATTCAATCATTAGCTTCGAATCCTACTTCGGGTGATATGGACGCTTCTGCTTTACAACAATTACTAAAACGGGTTCAGCAACCAAATATCATAGCTGCATTTGGTTTAGTACAAGGTCAAGGTACTATCGAATTGTCTGGATTACCTGTAAAGGCTGAAACAGATCAAGAACTGCTAGAAAGAGTTGAGGAAGTATCCCGATTCCTTGGCGAAGTCCTGGCTGCTGGAGCCATCTGCATTGGTAAGTGAGCCTTGCATTCGTATAGTCACACGAACCTGACGATTCAACAGATTGTGCAAACACATGGCGAGCCCGATGGATGGGTTTAGTCGCCGGTACCTGCTTCCAACATAATCCTGCCACTCAACCTCAAGCTTTCACCGTTTTAGGATACCTTGCATCCGACGAAGTCGACGATGATTTAGTATATCAAATACTAGTAGCTATGAACACAACTCTATCACACTTTAAAGAAAGTGATAGCGTACTTCTCATCAGCATGCTGCGATGTTTGAGTGTAATCATCAAAGGTCTTCTACCGGATAGTCGGTATGCTTCAAGCTTATTCTGGTTGGCAGTATCAGTACTTCAACTAGGACATATACCACTCTTTGCACCTGCATTAGAATTAATGAACGCTTCTCTAAGAGCAGTTAGCGAGACTACGACACCACATTCGATATTACGTGGAAACGACTTAATGGATTTCTTATTGGATACAAGAAGAGTTATAACTGAACAAGCTAAAAGATTAGATCAAGTTTCAGGTATAACATTTGAAACTGATATAACTTTTGCTTTAGTTGCAATTGTCTACAAAGGTATTAGACATCCTTCAACAAAAAAACCAACCATTGAAACTCTACTGTTATTATTGAAATTATCAGCTGAACCTGCTAGATCAAATGGAGAAGATGAATTAATGGTTTCATCGGGAAGTATAGCTTATTTCATTGCTTTGTTGTCGACTTCAACTTCTGGTAGTGATGAATTGAAAACGGTATTCCAAGCTGCTGGTTTGGACATCGATGGTAATGACAATAAGCTTGATTTGACAAATATAGCTATCTTTGATATATTATCTATACCGTGAGTGTTTTTCGTTGTTGATCACTGTAATTATGTGGATACAATTTGAGCTAACCAGTCCATGTCCACTATCACAGGGATAATTCTACCGCTTTGTTACTTGTTAGTCTGGTAGTAGCTTTATTAAATGGTTCAGGTGGAACAGACTCAGAAAAAGTAGTCTTGTATAGATTACTCGCTGATGCAAGTGCTGAAATGCCTGAAGTCGTAGCTATGGTGTAAGTAAATGTGATTCAGTCATTCCTACAAAAGCTGATATCAAGTGGGCTCTGCTTAGGTATGACATCTTGATCCCAAAAATAATATCAACTTTAACTACAACATCAAACTTATCAGTTTTACAATCAACTTCAATCATACTGGAAAGAGCTTTATCAGATCCGAATTACTCTTTAACTGTATTACCTAAAACTGAATCTACAACTTCAGTCAATTTATCTAGTCAAAATAATATTAATAATAATAATAAAATTTATACAAATAGTCTATCTTCAAAAACAAGTTTGTCTAATAATGGAAATGGTGGAGGTACAAGAGAACAAGTTTTAGATGATTTAGGTATGAAAGGTTTAAGTGAATTGAATTTCGGTCAAGTCAAACCTGATAAGTGAGTTCATATATTTCATATCTTTCTCTACATAAACCGCATACAACTAAATGAGATGAAGGAGTAACCAATGCTGATGAGTTACTTGGTTTTACTTTTCATTATATAGATTAGCGATGATGGCTAAATGGGTCGCAGGTCTGATTGAAGGATTCACAATCTAGAATAGGATCAATTCCTTATCATATATTCCAACTTGCTTCATTCAAATTTGGTTTTTTGCCCTCTTATAGTAAAAAAATAGATACCCTGCATTTTCAATAAATACGATTTTTATGATTTCCTCCTTAACGAATATAATCTTTATCCAGTATTTCTTTTTCTTTATCATGATTTCAATTTTAAAATATATAATATAATATACTGTAAAAATGCACAAATAATACAATCCCATCTCAGATCATTAGCAGGTCTAATCGCAATGATATTTTCGGATATCTAGTTGAGCTTTGAAGAAACATATTCCTGTCTAAATTGCCTGATATGTATACCATCACTCGCATATTATGAAGAAGAGTTGATGGTGTGCAAAAGGGCAGGAGGACGATATTTGTTTGTGTACTGCTACAAAGCGATGCTATGCTATTGTCCATTTTGGTAATATTCATGAAAGTAAAGACATAATGATATATAATGTAGAATAGACGAAAAGGTGTATTTCACTTTATGGTTTTTTGTTTTTTCGTTTTCGTTTTACTACATAATGTATAAAATGAGATTGTTGAAGGTATAAACACAAATGTAAAATAGATATATGTGAAATTAAAAATATATGAAGACATCATTCATTATTAAATCGTCCCGGAATTCATTATCCTAAAGCTTTCCTCCATCTACCAGACAGATGATTTTCATTCTTATAATTTGGCTGTCTGCGTTATCGTTATATTACCTCATCAATTTCTTAAATATACATCCAACACTAATTGATACTTCAAATCATCAAGATTTCAAAGTTTAAGCCATTACCATCATACCAATAGCTACTAATGTTAAAGCAATAGCAGAAGGTACGAAAGTCCTTGAAGCATCACTTGAAGGTCTACTTGAACCTGATGCGGCAGCTGAACCAGAAGAACCTGAAGCACCTGAACCTGAAGCGGCAGCACCACCTGTTGTGATTGAAGCCAAGGATCCAGTTGCAGTACCAACAGTAGGTTGGAAATATGTTGAACCGCCGTTACCTGCAGATACTTGAGTGGTTGTGGCGTTGGCGGAGGTCTCGACATAAGCTTCTGAAAGTGGTTTACCTAAACATTCAACGATTGATTTCAATTGGAATTTACCTGAAGCGATAGCTTGTGGTAATACGTATCCAACAGCTAAATCTACAGTTTGTTGATATAAATCATGTGCTAATACAATGAAACCATTATCAAGTTTTGGTACATATTCGTTTAAGATTTTATCGAATGTTTGGAATGATGAAGGTCCAGTAGCTGATCCACCTGGAATTCTCCAATCGTTTGTATCAAAGTTGGTATCAGTTACACCTTCTTTGTATGAAGTCCAAATAATAGGAGTTAAACCCATTTGAGCAGCAATAGCTCTAACTCTATCATCGATATCACCATAAGGAGGTCTAAATGTATTTGGAGTGACACCAGTAACATCTTTAATAGCTTTAGCTGTCCAACCTAATTCAGCAACGATTTGTTCATTTGTTTGGGTAGTTAAAGCAGTGTGAGACCAGGTGTGGACGGAGAGTTGATGACCTGCTGCGTATTGTGCTTGAACCATTTCTGGTCTACTAACAACTCTTGAACCGACGACGAAGAAAGTTGATTTGATTTTTTGTTCATTTAGATAATCTAATAATAATGGTGTGAATGGTGAGGGTCCATCATCATATGATAGACCCCAAGTCATTTTATCAGGACATTCGGTGATATCGGTTTCTCTGGTACATCCACCACAAGTCCACCAACATCTTCCATCAGTGATGGCTGAAGGATCGGTAGCACACTGAAAAGAAGAGGATAATCAATGTCAGTCCTTGCTTCTACTTGGACATCTTTTATCTGGTAAAAGATTAATGACAAATTGACAACTTACTTCACCGGTGGTTACATTGTATGTAGGTATTTTGGACATGTCGATTTTACTCAACCATCCTTGAACTTCAGGGGAATCTGTTGGTGGAACGATGTCGAATTTGGGATAGTTGGCGGAAACGATGGAAGCGGTAGGAAGAGCGGGAAGACCAGATGCGGCAGTTGGGGAAGAACCAAGAGCGTAGGTGGAATCAAGGGCAACGGTTGAATCGGTTGGAGCACCTGATGTAAGTTCACTCAAAGCTCTACAAGGGAGGAAATTGGATAAATTAGTAAAAGATCATATGATTGTGGTATGAAATGTGATTTGGCTTCAAAGATATGGAGATCTGAGCGTTATTTGGCACGGTGGCAAAGGGTAAATAAATCAAACTTACGGGATAGAGAATCCACTTGGCGCTGAGATAGTAGCTGTTAAACTGAGAACAGATGGATCTACTTGTGTACCAGTTTGAACCAAAGTTGCACCTGAAGATGGTATCACAGCTGATGTTGTGGCAGCAGCGGCAGCACCTGATGAAGTAGCGGCACCAGCAGCACTGGTAGCGGCTGAAGCGACGCCTGAAGCTGCACTAGATTGAGCGTAAACTCCTGAAGAGAGTAATGACAATAAGATAGCGGTGGTGGTGGCGATTCTTGACATCTTGTCTTGATATCTAAGTTTTATTAAATATTACTATGGGGAAAGAAGGTTGTCGATATATGTTTATTGCTGTATAGCTTGTATGTTAGTCGGTCGTTTAGCGTAAAGAAAGAGAAAGAAAACAAGTCGCGTAGAGTTGAGTTGAGTTGATTGATTCTGTTAAGGTTGATGGTCGATGATCTGTTTTGATCTAGTCAAATAACAAAAGATCAGTTTGCTAAGAGGAGAAATAACAGAAAAGAGATTAAACAGAAGAAATGAATTATAATTGATCAAAGATAGAAAAGATGTAAAAGTGAAAAATCAAGTAAATGTCAAAAAAGCAGTACAAGAATATGCGACCTTGTAAGTTGATAGGATTAAAAAGGGATGAAATAATAGAAGTAAAACGGTCAAAGCACAACAAACAGAAACCGTTTACTTCCTTAGCTTGGCACTAAGGAAAACAACTTCTAAGGTATATATTCCACCCTTTTTGTCCTACTTTTATTCACATAACAACAAGGGCTGTGCAAACAACCTTTAAAAGAAAAGAGGATATGACGTGAAACACGTAAACATAATAGCAATAAACAACAAATAAAATAGATAAAAGCGTCGCGTCTTTCTCTCTTTTCTCTCTCTGTTTGTTCACAAGTTTCGGAATATTACCCTGAATATATATATATATATACCTTGTTACTCTTGTTACAATACGGTCCGGGCGTGCCCGTCAAAGGTAAAATACCTAACAACTAACAAGAGACAAATAGACTGTCTGAACTGATGCACTTACCGTTTTTGATATGTGACAGCACAACCTCGTTATCTTGGCAGGCGGAATGGTGATTAGATTAATATATGTTTTATATTTCGGTCGTTATGACGGTCAAAGCTGTTGGCACCGGTTAAATATTGCGCTTTGATCGCTTGCAAGAAGATACACCTTGTGTTACACTTTATGATACGAAGTGGTAGTGGACTGTTAATAAAGACCGCTCTGGACCACGGATCTTAGTACTGAAATTACTGGTATTCTGAGAGAATCGCTTGTTAGCTTTTATTGAGTGGGATAGACTATCAAAGTCTCTGTGTTGTCTTGTTACAAGGCTGCATACGAGAAAGAAAGCAAATCTAGCGACTTTCTGTTGAACGCACTTGCGAAACCGCATTGACGGTCTATACAAGATTGACATGCTACGACGTAGCTATATCTGCTCATCCCGCAAGCGATAATTGGCAGCCATCAAAGGAGTTTAAGTATACATACGGATAAAGGATCTTCGTTCTTGCAAGTAAAGGTAGTAGATCAATAATATGATATCCCAAAATGATGCAATGAAGCAATGCCTCTTGGTATCAATATCGACAGATGCTAGTAGATGCATAAGATTGTGTAGGTTCTTCGCAGTAAGGTGTCTTGTGTTGATACGCAGTCATAATAAACCTATACTAGCGTTTCAACTAAGTTATATCAAGGGTAAGGAAGGGGGTGATAGCAAACGCGTTAAACCTGTTAGGTCGTGGTTGTCGGACTTAAGATATCACCGACTGCTTTGCCACAGTCGCTCAAAACGCTGCTTGTTGAATCATAAAACCGGGATTCGCCGCTTATACCATTCGAGGGAGTATACGGTGTAGATGATTATGGTAAGCATGGCAAATGCAGGGTTTCGAGGTATACAGTTGTGTGCAGCACTTGATGCATTTGGTTCTAGCAGTCTCACAATTACCGTTAGTGCTGCTGTATTGCTTGTCGCTGTTGCTTGCATGCTTGCTGCTTGCTAGGTGTTAATTCGAGGTTTATCATAATTATAGCTTGACTCTTATTCTCCTTAACCTTCAAAAAGAAAATTGGACAAGATGGCCGCTACTCGGTAAGTCATTTAGCAGCAACTGTCAGAGGATCATGGAAGAGGATTATAAAAGGATATAGAATAGGTGGACTTGGAGCAATTACAAAGAGTGGAATGCTAATTTATCGATTTTTAAATACATTGTGCTACTTGCAACCAATTCTACCAATTCAAATAATCAACTAATTTCACCATCCATTCATCATACTACTCTCACTTCAATCTCGACAAATGACAACCAATAGACTTTACACAAAAGGCCGAATTCTCGGACACAAAAGAGGAAAGAGAAACTCTAGACCTAACCAATCTTTAGTTCAAATTGAAGGCGTTGATTCAAAAGAAGCTGCTAGACACTACTTAGGTAAAGTGAGTATAACATAGTTCCATCATCTGGTGTATAGTAGGAAATCACAAGACAGGACAGGACGGGTTGGTATAGGATTAATATTGGGTATAGGAGAACATGGGAAAGTGTCATTCAACCAAAAGCAGGTACAACAGTAAAGGCTATCAAGGACCGCAAGAAGCTTTAATGGAACAAGTTCCAACAGAAAACATCACGATTCATGTTAGTTCTTGAAGATTCACAATATCGACAAAATATCAGCAATACAGCGATTTCGCCTTTCTATCATGAATTTTCGCTTTAAAATTTCAATATATCAGCATATTTAATATCGTCTATATAACTGTTGTAGAGGATCAGGAAGAAACTTGTCAATATCAAGAATTAGTCAATAGCAAACCTTAGAAACCTTGTCCTGTCCTGTCCTGTCTTGCCTGTCGTTGTGTGGACATTCTTTATTTGGAGTCAACAACTAATTTAACCTTTTCTTTTATTATCATCAGCGAGTTGCCTACGTCTACAAAGCCAAACGAGAAATCAACGGTAGTAGAGTTAGAGTTATCTGGGGGTGAGTTAACGTTATTATGATGGACAATCACGATCACCGCTCAGATCAGCTACTGATTAGAATCTTGTTGCACTTGTCATAGCCGAATCTCTCGACCACACGGTAACTCAGGTGTAGCTAAAGCTAAATTCAGAGTTAACCTCCCAGCTAAAGTATTCGGCGCTTCATGTCGAATCGTAAGTCGTGTTGTGCTTATATCATTTTTTTTGCAAATTATAAACATCATCATACGAGTTTCAATCACTAATTCCATTATTTTGATCTTTGTAGATGCTTTTCCCATCAAACATCTAAAACTCAAACATACCCTACCCACCTTCCCTTTCCTCACCTCCGACCTTCATATAGCATTCTTTCCATATTAGGTTCCCTCTAATGATACGATACTTTTTCAATGTACCATTTTCGGGAGATGCAGATAAGATAAAAATAAAAACGCATACATTGTTCAGAAACATATAGCATACATGTTTTGGATAGCGTAGGATAGCCAGCAGAGGTTAAACGACTAATGAACAGTAGTATATATATTACGAGTACTGACTGAGCTGAGGCAGATGTGCGATAGCCTCCCCTAGCTGACTTGTAGAACAGTTCATCAAGATCAGGAAGGACGTCACATCGACGGACATCGAAAATCGTTCACCCGTTGTGGTTAATTACCAACTCGAAACAAAAAGATGATGGCAAGACGGATCAAGATAATTCAAAAAGATGAAGTAATGCATTCAATTTTGCGCATTATCTGTTGATAGCATTCAGTGAAAAGGATTACAAAGACGTTTTTGAATCAAATTCGGTGTCTTTTGACTTTGCGTTGATTACAAACACCACTGTGATCACACCAAATACAGATCACTTAAGGCTTGATCGTCATTTGAGAACATTGTGCATGACGTTACAAATCATCTCTATTAAACGGTAAATAATACGATCTACACATCCAAGGAACCATTACAGCGTTATATTGAAATGTATACCTTTTTTTGATTGATACAATAGTCCGTTACAAGCATATTACGCTGGTCTCGTGTGGATGATCAACTACAAGATTCCAAAGCGTCGTTGATCGTCGACCGCGTTTTTTCATTACTCTCATAATTACAACGATGAGGGAGATATTGGCTCTTCGAAATGTGTGTCCTCAATCATAACAAACACTAATTGCTCTCAGAAATACCATTGGTTCCTCTATTTAATGAACGTGTATTTGCTTTTTCTTTAAGCCTTACTTTCCTTAGCTTTCTTCTTATCTTTCTTCTTTTGAGCTTTTATCTGTTTTTCCCTTTCATCTCAACTCATCTTTGGTGGTTGACTATTTGGTTCAATCTTTACTTTCTTACTTATCAAAGGAGAAGTTAAGTTGGATCCTGATGAAGATTCTCTTTCTGATGCAGGTCTTTTATTTTTATTTTTAGACTTATCCTTTTTATTCGATGTTGACGATGTCGAGGATGTTGTTATTGAAGGTACAGGTGAAGTTGTTTTGGAAATTGAATTAGAAGATGTTGGGGTTGAAGAAGGTGAATTTCTCGAGGATGTTATTGTTTGACGCATTTTTTCAGCTACTGACATTGGCTTAGGAGTATTACTACTACTATTATTCTGGCTATTCTGGAGAGTTCTGGATCTATTGTTCGACGAAGGGGCATTACTTGTTGATTTCGTTGTTGATGACGGTGGTGGTGAAAGTGCTGGTTTTAAGAATGTACGTGGTTGTGAGGAAGGTTCAGCCTGATTAGAGTAGTATGGTCAATTCATCGCAATGAATTCTGGAGATATTGTTCAATATGGGCTCACTTTCACCGATCTTCCATCATCTCTCATTTGCTTAGCTATCCTGACAGCTTCAGCCACATCATCGTCTTCTTCCATCTCATCATAATCGTCGTCGTCGTCATTATCATTACTTGATCTCTTTGATGTATCTTGATCTTTTTTACCAAATCCGCCAAAAGTCATTCTACCTCCTCCTCCTGCTGTACTATTTGTTATCGACGTAATAGAAGGTGTGATGGTCGAAGGTCCAGCTTCCGGACTTATACTATTAGAAGTTAAAAATGGTACATAACTTGATTCGAATATCGGTCCAGTTGCTTCTTGTTTTATCGTCCTTCTAATGTTGTTACGAGATGATGAAGGTAAAAACCATTCTTCTTCATTTTGTATAATCAATTTATCACCTCTTGCAGCTGCTGAAGCTGTTGCTGATAAATATGATTGATTGGGTTTCGATGATGGTGTTGATTGCTGATCTTGATTTGGTATTGATGGTTTTGCATCGGATCCAGATGGAGTTGAAGTAAAAGTAGGTGTAGATGGTTGCGAACGGGCTATACCACGCTGCATAAATTTCAACGAGAGTGTTGAAGAAGATAAAGACATCTTTGCCTAAAAATCGATGTGTAGACGTGAAGGATATGAGGTAATCGCTGTTGATTAAGCTGGGTTATACGAATGTTCTTTCGACTGTCACCCTTGTGTATGAGAGGATATGGTTAAACAAGTATATTGCAGTGTTATTAACAAAGTGAAAAGTAATGATTGAAAATAGGTAACTGAAACCAAAATTCATGAAGATGAAAGTTGAAAGATTTAAAGTTTTCGTGACTCTTGAATGGAGTCCCCGCAAATCACCCTCAAACAACAAGAACGGCAACACAGTACGAGTACTGTAACTTATTAATCCTTCATCTCAAACACATATAACGTTTGAACATTAACATCATCTTCAAATACCCTCTTTAGTCTACCTTCTACTAGTCATACGCTCACAAAGAGACTTATACCGTACCAAAAACTAAGCCCGTAACAAAATGTCATTAAATCGTCAATCAATTTCATCAGACTTGAATCACTTACTTTCCTTACCTTCTTCCACAATAACATCACTACTCGATTCATCCAATACAAGTAATGAACCTACTTCTACTAAAACTTCTTCTTACTCGATCACGACCAACAATGATTCAGCTATAGAGGTATTGAATTCATTCTCATCATCAAAAGCTACACATGAAGAAAGTCAACAATTGATAAAAGCTTATATATCAGAAATGAATCAAGCTAAACATTTAGAAAAAAGTGGTGAAATTGATAAATTAGGTCAAAAGATTGATATTTTAAGAGATAAAGGTCAAAATTTGGAAAGTACACTAAACGAAGTCAAAGTATAATAGAGAATATTATGATATTTGCTGGTTTGATATGTAAAAAAATAAGTATTTGTATGAAATATAAGTGAGTGATAGATAACGTTTCTTTCCTTTTTATTCACTCATTACACCACACGGTATAACTTGCTGATCCTGTAGAATATTATCATAGCTTAGATACACGATGGTATATCAAGTTAACGGATTTCCAAAGACATCGTAACAGCATCATTCTCAATTTTATCAAAAGTAGTGTTCGTCCCGCACCTCAAATCCCATCTAGACTTATATCGTCGATTCAAATATGTAGAAAAGTCATCTGAAATTTCGAGAGAGGATTTTCGTCAATCGCTACTTTTCAATCTCAATTTGGTTCAGATCATGCTTAATAATTCAAATTATATACTGAATACCGAACATGTTTGATACTTCAAGTTCTATGTTATATGTCGCTTCACAAAGACAGAGAAGCACCTAGTAACCAATATTCACCTTTTGAACTATACAATGATGACATGGACACTATCAACTTTTATCGACTAGACGTTTTGCAAAGTACAACGATAATTGAATAATGCATTATATGAATAATCTTTCTTATTCCCTTCCTTACAAGCTACAAAAGAATATTTAAGAAACGGGGTTATTTCTTTCCCTTCTTCTTTTTCTTTCCGCCCGCACTTTTCCCTTGACCTTGACCTTGTTGTTGAGTATTACTACCTGTCTGTGTCTGTTGAGATTTACCTTCATTCACTATAGATTCTTCTAGAGCTGGTGTACTTCCTCTTTCAGGTGTATCTAAATTTGGTGTATTCAATCCTCCTCCAACAGCGGCAATGGGTATTCGTTTTGTGTGTGTATTTGTCATTTGATTTAATAATTTAAGATTTAATGATTCGAATCGATTTAAGATTATTGATGAATATGATTTATATTTTATACACTGCAATCATATTATGAATTAGTGTATATCCTAAATGATCATTGATATCTAAGATTTCCCGTTTCCCGTTTGTAAAGCCTCGCTATTCTAGATATATAGATCATGTTCTTTTCTTTATCATCAATGATTGTTTTAAAGTTCTCAAAATCCCCAAACCGATTGACAGTAATTCCAATTTTTGACTCACCTTCACATCATCCGTTACTTTCAATACTAATTCTCCTGATTTCGGTACGAATTTAACGCAATATCGTACCTATATTACAGTTGTATGTTAATCAAATGATCGTAAAAACCGACGCCAGCTAGTCTAAAGCACATCAACAATTCAAAGGTCCGAGATAATACTAACCTTAGCTGGTGAACGAGCATATAAATCCGTTGTTGCCTATATATTAGTGTTGTAATTCAGTGTCAGACGAGCAAGTGAATGTGATCACAATATTCATTTTCAGTAAACTTACGGTTTCAAAATCCGTCCAATTCTTTATGTATACCATCTTGATTGTTTCTCTTTCTTTGATATGTTGTACTCTAATACTTGTTAAAAATACGTATTATATATGTCTCCTCGAGAGGATTAAAGTATGTGCTCTCGATATCTCGGACAACAATTAAACATTACAGCGCAGGTAACCAGGTGGTTGTACGGTCTATGTAAATGGGATACACAATTAAGTTATCTTTAATATATCGCGTCTACCGAAAAGACAAAAGACAACATTCATGGTGACGCGTTTGGTTCACCATTACTACTTGTTATTCTTCTTTCGAATCGTTATATACCTATAATACCTTGTACTTTAATGATCTCCACTACTTTCAGAATCAGCTATTAGCTAGACTCAGGTAGTCTATTGAAATCTCACGGAAACGAACTATAACGAATACTCCCAACAACGGTAGAACCGAAAGCATAACAACGATAAAATGTCTGGATTCCTCAATTCTATAGGGTGAGCTTTGATTTCTTCGCATTCATGTTGTGTTGATTTAAAGGCAACTTGCGCAAATTGAGTATACCTTGTGACTGGCCTATTTCCTATCTGAGGTTTATATGTTGACCGATTACGACTATGATTGTTACTCACTAACACCGCTTAATCAATTCTGATACTATTGTCATAGTCGACTTCGTGCACCTAAAAGATCACCAGGAAATACACCAACATCACAAACAGGATTTTTTGATCCATTACCTTCACCTGGTGCAGAATTTACACAACAACCAAATTATTCTACAAATTCACAACAACAAAAACCTTTATATCTATGTCAACCTTTTGTCAAAGCTGCTTTAGTTAAAGGTAGTTTTAAAACTATTGTTGCTCCACCTAAATATGTTGACGTAAACGAATGGGTAGCAGTGAATTGTGAGTCAAGATTACCTACCCTGAAGATGTATAGCGCAAAGAGGGTGCTTCTTAATACATTTGAATTGAATGTGCTGCTAATTATTGATTTGACGATTTCTAGTATTCGATTTTTACCATAACCTCAATCACTTCTATGGCGCTTTGACAGATTTCTGTACATTACAAAATTGTCCAACAATGTCAGCTGGACCAACGTGAGTAGCATTATTTGATATATATCTTGTTTTGTGACATTGTGCTGATAGACGGCTTTTCATACTTAATGATAGACTGAACTTTCTTTGGCCTGACCAAAACCAACGATTAGTTTCCTTACCTGCACCAACATATATTGATTTCGTAATGTCATGGTTACAAAAGCTATTAGACGATGAAAATGTATTCCCAACTAAATCAGGTAAGCCGAGCTATAACTAATCATCAGATAGCAATACACAATTGTCAAATCATAGTTAACTCCTTTTGTTTCTAGGCCGAGACTTTCCAACTTCATTCGCATATACAGCAAAACATATATATAAACATTTATTTAGAATATTTGCACATTTATATCATCAACATTTTGAACAAATTTTACATTTATCAATTGAAGCACATTTTAATTCGTTATTCGCACATTTTTTAGCATTTGGTAAAGAATTTGATATTTTAGTTATGAAAGATTTAATGACAAATCAAGGTATGGGTCAAGGTGTAGCTGAATTATCTGAAAAATGGAGAGAAATGGGTATTTTAGAGGCATGAGATATCAGAATTTATCTTATCAAGTCAGATAATCAAAGAACATAGATACGATATAAGTCAAGAATTGGATTGATACGTACCTTGATGTGCTGTTATTCTGATGAGTAAGCTTTGAAGAAGAACAGTTCTGAGGAGAAACATACCACAGAAGTTTATTCGAAAAATATTGATTGATAGCTTGAAATTAGTTTATATATTTTATGTTGTAAGAGAATCATACTTTATTTTGTGTCTATATATGCATTGCAACGAATACCTCATGATCGATGAATTGATTAGGTGGCGAGCGAGCAGATCAAGCAGCAGTGGAAAAAAACTACTGAACAAGTTGTGACATGGAAATAGATCGACAGTAAAATTTCATTGATAACGTTCTAAATATTATTGATCTATCTACTGGTCCTACGACATAATCATCCATTTTTGAGTGGTAATGGTAACGATAACTTCGAAACATTATTGTTTGGATCTCGGAGTTGATAACCATAAAGTTGACTGATAATTTCGCTAAACATGTTTTTAGGGAAATTTTCATGACAACGTATTTCTGCTTTACCACTAATCATCGCAATCAATTTTAACCTTCGAGAGATTTCGTTTATAATTCTTTTTTGAGTAACCATATCCATTCCGATTATATCATTATCCGTTTGATTGTTACCATTATTATTATTGTTATATTGATTATTATTATTGATATGATTACCATAAGAAAATTCCAAATGAACAAAAGCTTTCTTTTCCCATCCTGTAGGTACTTGACCTCCATGATGATTATATGAATCGCCCAAGAGTTAGATAAATTACTGTAATTGTTACTCAATTCACCATGTATACTAGCAATATCAAAAAAGATATAATGATCATATTGGTATATATAATGATAATATTCATCTTTAATCATATCGTTAAATTTTCTTCTTCTGAATAATGTAGCACCGTAGAAATTTAGTTCAATAGCATTTGGAAAGATCTTAAACCAATTTAAAGGTACTTTGAAATCCTCGATTGAATTGTGAAAGTGAAATATACATTTGAAATCGAATATCCTCACAGCGTTCACGTAAATCTCGTAACGAGTCTGGAGATAATCAAACAAGTCAAAAAGTAAGCGTTAATTCACTTATTTGTTCATTATACCATAACCATTGAATTGATAGTTGTTATGAAATGTATCATTTGATTTGCAACTACTGATCAAAACGTACAATTTTAACTTACTATAGTAGATTTACATTTACGTTTACTGATAAAGTCTCTATATATTTCATAACTAATTTCCTTGTATATCTTCTTCGCACCAATATTGAGATTCACTAAACAAGTTCGCATAAATCTTGTAATATCTCTTTTGTCCATATAAGAGAGAATCAGATCTTGTATGTGTTCTACTGTGAAGACATCATGCCATTGAGTCTTTGTACTGTGGGTAACCGTAGAGACGATTGTAGGTCTGAGGTATACTATATGAATTAGCGGGGCATATCATGACTTTTTGCTAAAGTGAAAGAATTTGATTTACCCTTGGTATTTCTCATTCTCTTGTTCACAGCTCATTGTGTTGGCTCGTTAAACCTGTAAACTTGTCCTTCAAAGTCTCAATGGAGATACAGAACTAACAATCCATAAGTTATTTACATGTGTTAATTGATGGCGAAATGTGAATTGGCTTACTCGATCGTGTGAAGAGGATACGTGCATACGTACATACACACATACACACATACATACGCCCTTTGATCGAGTGAGCAGTACGATTTCTTGGGTGAGTGCGTACGCAGCTCTTGGGAAGGAGGCGAAAGCAGTGAATTTGCCACATAAGAAATCATAGAAATGTTTGTTAGTGTATGCAATGGCTGTTGAACGAGCTAGATGTTGAAAAATACTGTATTGTCGCAATATGCATAAGCAGCTGCTTACGCAAACTGACCAAGAGGTACAGTGTTCGATCCGCTGGATCCGTATGGAATCTGCTTATATATTAACAGATACTATGACAGGCATGAAATATCCGGCAAGATGTTCTCTAATAACTAACTATACGAGGAGATTCAAACATGTGTTCTCGTACCAAAACCAGTCACAAACCCTGCATCCATCTGGAAGCTCTATCATAATTTCTAAGATATGGAAATTTATCGATCAATTTTTCGATTATTCTTTCTTGAAAAGTTTTATCTAATTTATCAGTAATCGTTGCAAATGTATAGATTATATCGTCTTCATTGTCATTAATGTATGTACAAGATGCTTGAATTCCCAGACTACATAGCTTCTTCCCCCTAAATTCTTGCCAATCAATTAATGGAAATCTAGCATTTGCATTTGTCTAACATATATCTTTTCATCTTTAATCTGTTCTCTTGAAAGTTGTGTATCATATGGATAGATTAAATTGATATTGAAAATTTCCAGCTTTGAAAGTGGAATTAATCCCTCGCGAGGTGTTATTATAAGTTTTGATCTGTATTGTGTACACTGTATTTGATCTAGATTTTGATCAATGACTTGATCATCTTCTGATATTGGATCCCTTTTACATGATATAGTAAATTCAGTAATATCTCTAACCCGATTCTAATCTATTCCATAGTATAGATCTTCAAATGTCATCGTTACATTATTATAAACGTTCGTATCACATTCAAACGTACTTATTCCTTGACCGAATAAATTTAATAATCTAGGTAAATCAGAATCACACCCTGATAAAGTCATATAAGATGGACAAACATGATCATCTTTCATGAATAATGTTGAAAAAGCTTCATATATGATTTTCATTGGTATATTAGCTCCAATGGATAATTCTATAGTCGATACACCTTCACCATAAAATTTGATTCTTTCGATAAGATTGTTTTTTATTACTGAATTTCGATGTTCTGTATGTACGATATGTAGAAAGTTATTGATTGAAATTCTTAAATGGATATCTTTGACTTGTTCCCATGTTTTAGGTATTTCAGGTTTGACTATTATAGGTGTTATTGGATTTAAAGGTAATTCATCATCAAAAGGATATTCAATTAAGTATTCAAAGTTTTCACTGGATGAAACTTCTCGACCTAGAAAGAAATCGTAAAACAATATCCTATCGACATTTGGGAATGATTTGGGTATTTCTGACCAATATTCAACGAGATCAGAAGCCTCAGAGAACCGAGGACCGCCTAATCTGATCACTTTGACGGCATTACAGTAGATATTCCTTCTTTCCTAGTCAACATCACGGCTGGATATAGTCAAAATAGGCTAACATCAGTACTTACTTTGGATTCGCACCTGTCAAGAGTCCAATTCAGCCGGTCCTTCTTGGCAAAATTGTATTCAAGCCGGATTACTTCTACGAACCAACGCCATGAGATAGTAGCGAATTTGCCGCGGATGTTTCCAGGTAATTCGTCAGCTATAGCACTGCGCAATGCTGGAATTGACCAAATTGAAGCAGCAGCAGGTGAAATACTGTCAGAAGTCATAGTGGATAGGTAGGCATATCAGTTATATACAGTGAAGACGATGTATGGTTTTTGTTCACTGATCTCGACAGATGAGAATTCCAATGGTTTAGAGACGGTCAATTTCAGATGTTGAAAACGAATGAACCAAACAACAACATTAACCGACGGCGAGGTCCACTGGTCGAAAACAATTTTGATACCGAAACGAAGCCCCAGTACAGAATATTTAGTTTGCATAAGACAGCTTCTATTAAAGGGGTACTTCATCTGATAATCATCCACCGGCCGGTTCTCTCATCTATCGTAATGCTGCAGTCTCGATGTATCATTTCTATCCGCGATTTGATCTCAATTGTTGTATTTCCTGCCGAAAGCAAGATAAAAGTGACTGCTCGAGAGTTGAGAGGATTCCGATAGAATTGTTAGGGCTTATATGGATATGATACTTTTGATCATTGAAGTAAAACCACAATGTGTGTGCGAGTTTTTTGAATACTTCCATTTCGGAAAGAATTTGTTGGGCTGAGACAATCTGATCTGGCGTATATGTGATGCTGAGATTGAAGATTAATTGATTACACCTTATAGTACTAATGTTTTTTCCCGGATAAAAGCCACTGAACGTAGCCGTATCCAGTACTCGAAGCTTTACCTCAGGGCCTCGAACACATATAACATCCAGCGAGTTCAAAGAAGACATTGTCGATATCAACGGTAAATTTTCTGTTAAACTGCTTAATGTTATTTCTGAAGTTGGTGGACGACTGTGTTTGCCAATCATGATTTGTTGAAAATCTTTCGGTTTTTGTGATAAAATTTTGAAAATACCTTGGTCGACACGGTTGAATTCCAGGATTTTTGGTAAACGATCTCCTTTTAGTGATGCTTCTTTGAAAACGCTATCTATAAACGTAGATGATATCTTCAGATCGAAATTACATTCTCTGATATCACCTTGACTATTAAGATATCTAAACCTTTCCAATATCTTCTCTTTTACATCTTCACCATACTGGCCTCGTGTACTGTTGAGATGACCACTGCTCGTATCGACAATCCTCAACGCTGTTTCGGCGTGTTTCTTCCATTCCATAGGAACGCTGTCGCACATTGTTTCCAAGTCCATCTCAAACCCAGCTTGATGAGACTTGCTGATATCAACTCGATCCGTGGCCAAGTATTGATAGCCGTAAATTGCCTTTCCGCAGATGTCGTGTTCTCTTGTGATAACAGAACTCTCGATTGATAATTCTGTAGCATTAGGGAAGTCTTCGAAATGAATTGATGCTTCTTGTACGTTGTCTGTGCGAGGTGTGCCCCAAACAAAAACCTTTTTGACAGCATTGCGATATATGGATAACCGATGCTACAATGATACATCGCTGAGTTAGCGATACTGGTCAGAATAGAGAATCCAATGGGAGATAGAACGGGTCCATGACGAGACACAAATCAAGCGGACGCAACTCACTGGAGAATCACAGATTGTTCTTATGCTTTCGAATCTATTTAATGTAATATTTCGGTATAGCTTTCTTGCGCCAATTTCGAAATTGGTTGATGAAGTTCGCATTAAGCTGGAGATGTCTTTTTCATCGAGAATCGATAAAATCAAGTATTGAACGGGTTCAATCGAGAGAAAGTTGTCTAGGCTGGTCGACATGATGTTTGAGAAGGGGATCCAAATGTAGGTAATATTCTGATCGATGTTTGTACTCGAAAAAATAAAGGTTATGCAGAAGATTGTTGATATATGTGAAGAAGTGAGAAGTACGATAGTGAAGAAATGGAGACCAAGGAAAAAGAGGAAGAGAACGTGATGGTAAAGGGATTTTGAACAGTTGACGTGTGAGATGTTGGATTCTAAAGCTTTTGACCGAAAGGACCCTTTTTTTGTGTGTTTTGTTGAATCAATCATCTACATTGCCATACTGTACAAGTGATGTCATATCCCCCATATCTATTCGGATTGTACTGATTTCATCTATCTATACCTAATCTATCATCCATTCTAGGATACTATCATGATCAATAAACCATGGATACTGTTCCTTCGTCAATTCGATAATCCTATCTAAAAAAGTTCTTCCCAATATCAGACTAACATCTTCTAAGCAATCTGGTCTTGTACAGGGATCATCGTTGTATAGATCATCACTCAAAACTTCCAGAACCACTCTGAATTCTTGTTGATGGATTGATGTCATGAATTTTTCCCAATCCACCAAACGATACACTACGTTGGCAATTTGACGAACATAAAGTTTTTCGTGTCGAATTTGATTTTTTGCTAATCCAACATTAGGTTCATAATATAAAAGTAGGTACAATTGTCTCAAGTTTTTCAATATTTTGACTTCTTTCCTGATAGGAATTATAGGTTCCAATTCCGTTTCAGTTTGACTTTGGTTTGTTTGATATCTCCAATCCGCTGTTATAGGACAATCTCGTTTAACTATGATTGAAGCGAATTCTAATGATTCGAATCGGGTCCAGTCCAAGCTCTGATATAAATCTTCGAATGTGTATTCGACAGACTCATAATCACCTGAAACTTCAAAGCCGGTCAAATTGTTATTGAACAACTGTAGCAACTCAGGTAAATCTTTATCCTGTCCAACGCCTTGTAGTGAGATAGGTGATTGATAACCCTCCTTCACCAGTTCAACAAATGCATCAGTGACCATCCGATTCGGCATTCTAGATTCATTTCTCAAATTTTCTAATATTGGTTTACCATTGTAAAATCTAATTCTGTCGATCAAGGTATTTTTCATTCTTATATATCTTTCGTTGTCATCCAAGATATGTTCAAAATTTCTTTCATTTATAGTTAAACCAAGCTTCCATATTTGCTTCCATGTTTCTGGAATGTTGTATTTAGAATAAAGAAAAGATTTTGGTTCTAATGGTAAATCCTCGCTATCGTGATATTCGAAAAGGTATTTGCGATTTCCATCGTCGTCTACCTCATGGGATAATTGCCAGGGGTGATAGGCCAGCTTGATGATGTTAGGGTAGGTTTCATATAGTTTTTGTAAATTAGAGATATTATGCCTGTCAAAAAAATCATGAGACCCGAGCTCGAGGATTTTGACGGCGTTGAGGTATATGGCCCGTCTTTGCTGGATTAGAGGTGGATTAGCAGGATTTGGCGAAGACGAAAATATAACAATGTACAAGCCAACATCAAGTTACTTACCATAGAATTACAGCTCTTCAGCAGTCGATCATGTCGCCATTTCGAGGACTTTGACCAAACTCGTTTGGTCACCTCCTCAAAAGAGGATAATGAGACTTGAGCTAGAGTGGGGAGGCTTTCGGCAGATGATTCCTTAATGATAGCATTACGTAGTTCAGGTATTGACCACACTGTCGCGCTTGACGAAGGCGGTGTACTTCTTGTTCTAAGAGCATTATCACTCATACCGATTAATGATTGGTATAAATCCGGTTCGAGCTGAAAGTATAGTAGCAAGAAGAAATAGATAACAGTCCAGAAAACCACATAACTTATAATATATGATATCAGCCTTAAGGTTATCAATGACGTGCCTATATGCAATTGCGTCAAGAACTCGGTAAAATGTGCACTTCTTTGGTGGAGCTCGCCGCTGGAGAAGTCAGGGGAATCGGAATAACCGATAATAACCGCATTCACCCGTCGGCAATCTCTTAATTGAGATAACCTCGTCAAACCAAGAAGTTAACTGCATCTCGAATCTCAAAACCGACTTTATGCTCCACTATATGATCCATCAATTTACCTACAACACCTAATTAGAAGAACTGCTCTAACTTCTCATCACATCCTGATATACAATGAAAGCCGTAATACAGAAAGTTTTCTCGGCAAATAACGTCGTAGATGGTCAAACCGTTAGTTCAATAGGTAAAGGATTATTGGTGCTCGTTGGTATAGGTAGAGGTGAGGTATTTAACCAGAATTACAAGAGATCTCCTATCTAGGAGTGCCTCTTGTAAATACAGTAGATCAGCCAATGGACTAATCATGTCTCTTTGCTCTTCACACCACTGCGCTATAGAGGATGAAGAAGCCGATAGAGCAGCGATAATCAAGAAAATACTGAATATCAAACTGTTTGAAGAAGAAGATGGATCATTATGGAAAAAGAGCGTCCAAGAAATAGACGGAGAGGTACTCTGTGGTAAGTTGATCTCCCATATTCACCTGTTATCAACCATCGCACCCAGATGTGCTACCTTATTACCTAGCTAAGCTGACACCATGCATAGTGTCGCAATTTACTCTTTATGCTGGTTTCAATAAAGGTGCAAAACCAGGTAAGTTGTTTCTTTATTCCACTCAATCATCTATTTCGCCTTCGTTGTACACATAGGCTCCACAGAATACTGATCATATTGCCAACTATAGAATTTCGTACTGCTATGGTAAGTTTTACTTTAACTCGAGAATCGAATATGAGGTCTAAATCAAACGCATATATGGAAGAATACTCCGAGCTGATAACCATCACGAATTTTCTTATAGACACCGGCAGATAGTAAAGTATTTTTTGATGCATTTTTGGAGGAGATAAAAGCTGCATATAAACCTGACAAGATCCAACGTGAGCATTTGACAATGACGGTTGATTATCCTATGTATGAAAATGTAAGAGTATAGCTGATTTGGGTCACTACTCATCTAGAAAACATATTCGGATCAACGGGGACTGTATCTCTAGTAAATGACGTATGTTATCATGCATTATACGAGTGAAAGTATGAACGCTAATTAACAGAACGTTGAACCTCGATCATATAACAAAGGGACCTACAACAATCTTACTGGATAGTACAGATATGGGTAAAAAATCAAAATCAAATTCAGCTTCCGCTTCAGCTTCCGGTACTTCAACACCAGCTGTTGTAGATCCTGAGGCTATAGCGCAGAAAAAGCTTCAAGTTCTAGCGGCAAAAGCTAAGAAGAAAGCAGAATGGGAAGCAAAGAAAGAATCCATAAAAGCTGGTCAGATAGATCAGACGGAGGTTAAGCAGGATGAGGCGTTGGTGAAGATCGCGAATCAACTCAAGTTGGAAGACGAAAGTAAGCAATAAAAGCAATGGACTGATCCTTAACTTTGGTAACGGATATTCTTAAATGTAAATGCATACAATCATTATCTCATATGCATCAACAAGATAAACATATTTGATATGGTTGCGAACGTTTCTCCACACCCTGGAACAAAGGTATTACGGAGTACCTGCCCAACGATGAAATACAAATCTTTGGTGACCTTTAAAATTCACTTTCAGCTTTTCAATCAATCTATCTTCGAATGATTGTTGAAGATCATCACTCCAAAGAACTTCCCTCTCATAACCACCACTTGTTTGTCCGTGTATACCTTTTACTGTTAGATATAAAGGTTTTCCATTGGAAGCATCCATTATATATGACCGTTGCCAATCAAACAATGGATAAATACAATCAGCTATTTGTCTTACATACCACATTTCTTTTTTGAGTTCAGCTTTTGATAATTCACAATCAGGCGGATAAATGAACGTTAAATTGAAATTTCTTATCTTGACCAATGATTTAGATTTCAATTCTTTTCGTATCGGAATTTTGATTCTAGTAGAAATGGAATTATTTGATATTCTTGAGCGTGTATTATATGTTTTCGTATTTTTTGCTTCATTTCTTTTTACTAATTTTGGATTTCTCTTACAAGATATATCAAAATATATTATATTTTCAAGTTCATCCCAATTTAACTTTTCATATATATCTTCAAAAATGAATTGTGTATTTTCATAATTAAATGATTTTGCCGTAAAATATTCTAATTTATCTTTAAAAAGGTATAACAGATCGGTCAAATCCAAATCGGGTTGAGTTAGATGTAACACTTTTGGCGCTTGAAAACCTTGTCGAAATAAAACTTGAAAAATGTCAATCAAAATTTTGATTGGAATTTCAGGATGTATAATAAATATCTGTTCAGGTGAAATACCATAAAATCTAATTCTTTCCATTATGTTATTTCTAATCAAGTTGTTTAATTCATTTTGATCATTGATATGACTAAATTCATCATTATCATAAATCGATAATGAGATTCTTTTCTTTTCTATCATATTTGTAGGGTATTGATAATTTTCAATCATCCATTCATTATTTAATCTAAAAGGCTCATATGGATTTAAAGGTAATCTCTCTGAATGTGGATATTCATAGATAAAACTCTTCTTTCCTTCTTCACCAATGTTACAATGTAGCCGATTTCCACCTAACTCGACTGTCTTTAGATTAGGATATACATCGAAAAATTCTAACCATTTAGCAGGATCACAAACATGTTCATAATTCAATTCTAATGAAAGTACTGTTATAGCTTCACGATATATAGCTCTTCTTTCCTATTTAATAATCCAACTATGCAAATCAGCAAAACCTCAAACAACCCTTTCGAGCATTTAGTGATCACACTTGATTTACATCGATTGAGAAGTTTCTCAACTAAAAATCTAATTCGATGGGAAAACTCTTTTCTAATCACAGCTATAAAGAATGAACGCGATACTAAAGCTAATTCCGTAAGAAAATTCCTTGAAAAGAGCCAATCTAGATTCAGACTATCAATAATAGCTTCTTGTAGTATAGGTATTGACCATACTCTCTCCCCAGCGGATGACAGCCTGATACTCTGCGCAGGCATGTCTATTGTAAGAAGTATAAGTTAAGTTCTGACGTTGATTAACTCGGTCAAAGTTCAAGGACACATATTCGACGCGACCAGTTAAGATAACGAGACCGACGTCATGGATGATGCGGCAGTGTCCGGTCATGAGTGTCATCTGAAATTATTCTCGTGAGAAAAGTGGTAGAATTTTTGAAAACACAAGAATGAACGTTGTGATAGTTTCTTTGTATATGTATACATATATATCCTATGCATCTAATTAGCTTGTAACATCAACCCTACTCGCAGAAGATTTCTGCTATAATCGTCAGAGAGTATCAAGGGAAAAAGTATCCCAAATTGTTAGGACTTCTTCGACGCCTCCTTCTCCAGAGAAACTTCCAACCTTTCGCTCAACTTTTCCAAAATTCCTGTCCAGAAAGCCTTATTCAACCCTTTCGAGAATTCTGCGCGTTTTACACTCCCAAATTCGTCTCTGGCATATAATGCTTCTATCTCTAAGGGCAAGGATTTATTTTTCATACTTGATTGTATAAAACAAATACTCGATTGAATATCACTGAAAAGAGTATTGAACGTCAAATGATAGAGTAATTTTCCTACTTGACACACGTATTGCCTTTCATGTTGAAGTTGAAGTGGAGACAACATTGTATTAGGTGGATATAATAGGCGAAGCTTGAAGAAACAAAGCGATCGTAGAGGGTTAACATCAGATCTTCGCTGGAGTATAGTTGGAATTTCCTCCGGACCATCACCTCGCGATTCTAATGTGAAATGTGACACTGGTTGTCTTTTACAGATCAGATGAAGGTGTGTTAGCTTCTCCAAGTCATTCCACTTTATTGTTCTATATAAATCTTCAAACGTAACTGTTACATCATTATATACTTTCGGTGCGATGTATATTACTAAGAATTCTAAATACTGTCGAGATATATATAAGAGATCAGGTAGAGTTGGATCACAAGCTATCAAAGCCAATGTAGGCGGTAATTGAAGGGATTCTTCGAGTAGATTTCGATAAATGTCGTATACCATCTTGCAAGTACTGTGTAATCTTGTCGAAATGACTGAAAAACTGGATGGTACGGTCCCAAACATCTTGAACCTTTCCACTATGTTACTTTTTATTATACTCTGCATTTCGCTAATTGATTGAATATGTTCATAGTTATGCGTTGTAACAAATGATCGGATGTTCGCTGTTACTTCCCAAGATTTTGGGACACCCAATCGTTTCTTTAATGGTTCTTTAGGGTCCAAAGGTAGAGTATCTGCAAGGTCATATGAAAGATGGAGCTTCGATTTTCCTTTCTTGTCTATTGTCCGTTTGACTTGATCATGTTCACTTATTATTTCATCTACACATGGAAACTGTTTGAAGAGTCTGGGCCAACGAGCTAGATGAGGAACATCCTTTTCACCATCAGCGAAAATCAATTTCCTTATTGCATGACGATAAATTGTTTTTCTTTCCTGTGATGAACATCGATCAAATCAGTAAGAAGAAGTCTTGAAGTTTTCAATGATAATTATATGTTCTATAAATGCTTACTCTGGATTTACAAGTGACGAATAAACGATCAATTACTTTTTTCTCTGATATCCTATATTTTCTCCTAATCATATATTCAAAAGATAGTTGAGAGACCAGTGCAATTTTAGGGACATTTTCAGAGGGTATCGCTGACAGAATAGACTCTCGTAAAGGAGCGATTGACCATACTCTTTCAGCTGCTGATATTGTTTGACTCATTTGGATGGGTGATGAATCAGATGGAGAAAGATGTAAAAGGTAAAAGCAAGATAATGGTCTCAAAAGTTGAATGCAGTTTAAATAGCTTTATATCATGGTCAAAGCGCTGACTTGTTCGGTAATTACATAAGCGGCAACTTCCGTTAAGTAGTTACAATGATTTACGTAAGGCTACTCTCATCATGAATTGGAGAATGATAGATTATTCATCAGCAGATACTATGATGTCCTGTATGGAAAATCTATTACAAGTGCTGAATATCCAATTGCTAAGATCATTATATCGTAGCAGTCACGAGAGAAATCAAGTACAACAACGTGTATATATATTCATGTGGATCTCATTTTGAAATCTAGCCATATTATTCAAGCATTACCTTCCATCCGCTCTATTATTCTTTCTAAAAAAGCCTTGTTCAGTTCTGAGCTAAATATTGCTGTCTCTAAGACATGAGGTTGGTCTTCTTTTTCATATAAAGCAGCAATTCGGATCTTATCTTGTTCATCAAATTCATCCATGATTTTCTGACCATGATTAGCATATCTACTTAAACGTAACAGATTAAAGACGACATCTCCAATTATTCTAACATACTGCTTTTCATGCTCTAATTGTATTGATGATAATTGTGTATCCGGTGGATATATCAGTTCTAGGTTGAATTTGTCCAGACTACTAGAGGAACATTTCGTATTTTTGAAATTACCGAATTCCGTTCGAAGTAGTTCTTCTTCTTCTTCAGAGTCATTGTCGTAAATTTGTATTTCATCTTCAGATAATGGATCTCTTCTACATCCCAATATACAATCTTTTATACCTGTCAATTCTTCCCATTTGATTAATTTAAATAAATATTCGAAAGTGATTTCGGTATATTTATAATTCAATGATTCCACTATCAATATGTGTAAATTTTTACCTATAAAATTGACCAAGTTAGGTAAACTTGAATCGCAAGAATTCAGATTCAAGTTGAAATATTTGGCTGGTTGTATACCTTTTTCCACTGATAAATAATTTAGAGCTTCAAATATCGTTGTATTTGATATGTATGAGATATTTACTGTGAAATATATTGGTGATTCTCCATAAAATTCTATTCTTTTAATTAAACAATCTTTGACAGTTTTTTCAATTTCGGCTATAGTAAGGAGATGTTTGAAATTTTCATAAGAGATCTCTAAATGATAATGTCTTTTCACAATAACTTGTTTAGGTATACCAACTTTTTTCTTGAAAGGCTCTTTAGGATTTAATGTTAAGGTATCCTTATAAATATATCTATATGTATACTGTTCAATTCCATTTGCCAAGGTTTCCCGGTCAAGTCCATCTCTATCAGAGAGGATCTTAACTAAATTTGGATATAATTTATATAACTTTAACCAACGCGCTGGATATGGTGAATCTTTATCGCTCTTAAAGAATATCAAATCCCTAATTGAATTTTTGTATATTTCTGATCTTTCCTATCAAATTCAAAATCAGTACATGAACATAAAAATAGAGACCTAAGGCAAGAATTAAGATATTATTACCTCTATCTATACTCACTTTTGACTTGCAATCGCTTAGAAGCATCTCTATAGAACGTTTACCCGATATGTATCTCCACGATCTGACTACAGGCTCGAAAAATGCTTTCGATACAACCAATAGATTTGAACGACGTCTTTCAGGTACATTGTTGATAATCACATCACGTATTGCAGGTATCGACCATATCCTTTCACCTGCTGATGGCGCTGAAGTCGTTGTCATATTCGCTAGATCAGAATTTATTCATGTTGAAAACGTAAATACAGATGAAACGCTGAAATCATCCAGTAAGTCTATGCTAGTAGTATCAACCGTGAATCCGGCACACTCCGCAGATGCAAGCATTTAAGCGATATATATATCATACCTCATTTAATTCAAACATTACTGGGGTCATTAGCATCGTTAATATATTTATAACAATGGTAGGTATTGTATTTGATTGACATCCCATTCAGTCATTCTTCAACAACTGCGGAGGAAATCATGCTACTGAGCAAAGTTGATCGAAATATCTTGCTTATCGCTCAAGTCATACATTAACCAAAAATACCCACTTCATCTACGGCCATAGAAGGTATAAAGCACCGCCTCTCGTCTGATCGGCGCAGTTTAAGTTATCTATCGCTCGGTTAGTACCAAGGTGGGGGACCACTTGGGAATCCCGGGTGCTGTAGTTTTTGGATTCTGCTCTCTCTTTTCAATTCATGTGTTGGAAGCTGGATGGATGGAGGACTATCGAGAAGAAAGAGATCGAAGTGGTGGTCATGGGAATGGAGAAGAACATTCGAAAGCGACATAAAGGGATCTGGATTTTGTCAAACAAGTCGTCATCATATACATACGATATGAAGACATATATACATTTATGTAAAGGATACTAGATACCTTGGACATAGAGAAGTTTTTTGTGCAAACTATATAAATAATTGAAATAGCAACAATGTTTTTTTGTATTTATCGATGAGCAGGAACTATGCGAGGCATGCGCATGTAAAGCAAAATGGAATGATGAGGAGCCGCAAAGGAAAGGAGGGTGAATGCGATGAAAATGCTTGGTGACCTTGATATACAATGTTGAGATTCTGAAATGAGACAAAACAAGTGATCCTGAAGAAAACAACTAAAACCCGGGGCAAGCAGAGCGAAAAGTGTGATATCTTGTGAATAGATGGTAATTTATCTATATCTGTAAAGCTGGCATTCCGTTTCCATTTTCAATTGGTTGTTGATATTGTACCTGTAATTGAGGTTGAGAATTGGTAGGCTGAGAGCTCTGAGCTTTACGTTTCTTCCTCTTTTCCTTCCTACTATTATTATTCGTTTGTTGATGACCAGTTGGACCAAGTACAGGTGAAATCAATAATCTACCTCCCATGGGTCCAACTAAAGTATCTTCGAGTTGACTACCACCACCTAAACCTTGACTACCAAGATGATTATTCCCATTCGGTGTAGCTTGTATCTGATTGTTGTTATCTAATATACCACTTGAACCGAAATTCCTTCTTAAATAAGTTGACACACCAACTCTGTCAAATCTAAGCATATGTCTAAGATGTTCAGCATCTTGATCATGGTGTTCGTTTTGATGTTCTTCTAATTCATGCATCAAAACTGAAGTTTCTAACATATCTTCTAAAGAGAAAGCTTCATCGGAATCAGTTGGCGTAGTTTCCCTATCTTGTGGATCACATAGTGCTTCTGCAGCTCTTCGAGCAGCTATATATCTTGGATGTCCAGGAATGGAAGAGTATCTTGCTTTTTTGCTCAAACTAAACATATTCTGCGTAGCTCCAGGTGAGAATGGATCATTCGTTGTAGTAGAATTTTTGCGTTTCCTCTCCTCTTGAGATCTCTTACTGGAAGCGACTGAAGCAACATCTCTGTCGCGACGAGACCTACGTCGATGAGTGAAGGGTGACTTGGTATCACCTCCTGTACCATCAATTACAGCGTGTTGAGCAGGATCGTCGGTGGTGGGGTGGAAAGTGCCCATAACGGGACCTTGTGGAGCTGGAGTTTGAAGTAGAGCAGCTGTAGTAGGACCGAGAACCGGTCCAGCAGATGATGTTGTTGATAAAGCAGGAGTGTGCACGTCGAGACCGGTTGGATCGGTTATCATGATTGCGGGTCCAGCATCTAATAAAGGCATCTCCGCATGCTCCACCGCCATCCTTAACACAGCTTCTGCCATTTGAGCTTCCATCAATTCATTCAAAGCCGGACTATCTAATTCTGGCATATCTTCTTCAGCCATAGAATCGGTAGTATCACCTCCGTTGTCTTCGTCACTCATACCCGACCAATATGAGTCTTCATCTGTTTCAAATTCCCCAACATCCGCATCTGGGTCTATGAAGAGAGCAGGTTGATCTGTTCCAGAAATTGTAGTACTACCACTAACAGAACCAGCTTTTTGGGATCCTTTTTCACCTCGATGTCGAGAGCGGGATCTTTCGTGTCGGGGTTGAACAAGCACAAATTGACCATCCCAATTCTCCATAAGAACAAGGCCAGGATCAGCACCATCGACATTGTCGGTTTCTTCGTTGATTGGGAAAAGGGAAGCGCTGGGTATGGGGAAGCCGAATTCATCGAGACCATCATCCGAGCTTGATTCGAAGTCGGAATCCGACATGGAGTCGTCTGATGGGCCATCCGCAGACGATTGAGATTGTTGATCTAATTCAGAGCCCGACAGCTGGTTTATGTACACCTATGAGATATATAAGTCAGGGGTTCATAGTTTGTTACGGGAATTGATGAAAATTATGCAAGATTGATGGCGTCACGAAAAGCGCTTTACTCACTTCCTCTTCATCCTCATCACTAGAGCTATCATCCCAATAGTTCATCCCCTGACCCTCAGCATCCGCATCATGCCCAGCTCCATAATTCAAATCCTCTATCTCATGACCAACATATGCGGCCGGAAGACCGGTAAGCTCATCTTCAGTCAAGTCCCCAAGATCAGACTCATCATCACCATAAGAGGATACTGCATCGTCGAAATTTGGGAAAGTTGTGATAGTTGGCGTAGGGGTCTGCAGGAGTCACGGATGGAGTCAGTATCATTCTCGGAAGTCAGTGATATGAAGAAGCAGAAAATTGGATACTTACTATATCACCGCCGAAAGTACTATCCATATCCATATCAACATCGAATTTAGCATCTCTAGCTCTCCTCCTTTCTACCTCTTCTAATTTTATAGCTTTTTTCTTTTCTCTATTTGGTGGTCCAGATGTTGAGGTTGATGTTGAAGGAGGATTAGGTTTAGTAGATGATGAAGGATGTTTTTTCTTTCCTTCATTTTTTATTTTAGCTTTTTGTATATTTGTTTTTTTCTTTTCAGTCGATTTCTTTATTGGTGTTGTAGCTTGTGTATTTATGATTGATATAGCGGGAAGTTGACGAATCTTATGTAAACCTTTACGAGGTGTTATCATACTCTCATTATATTCGTCATCATCATTATCATCATCTTCATCTTCAGGTGGTGTTAGATCTGAAGAAGATCCGTCGGAATTGAAGTTTTTCAGTTGAGGTGGTCGTGAGCGTATAGCAGTTGAAGAGGAAGAAGGTGAATTATTTCGTATTTTCAGTTTCAGTCTAGGTAAAGGAGATTGGTTTGATAGATTAGGCGAGGTGATATGAGCTATAAAGAAAGAGTACATCATCTGTCGTCAGCTCTGTTTCGTCTACATTGACTTCTCAATCCCAAAGGACCCTCCACCGGGAATGTGGGAAATAACAGGATCAAGATAGTGAGGTGGTCCACAGAGGAGCAGCAGCGGTGGTTGTGGAATAATTCTTTAGGTTGGAGAGACTCACATTTGACCCCGCCCTTCTTGTGAGATGTAGAATGAGTGCTGGGCATTTGATTTCAATTATCAATGACCAGCAACTCAAAAGTTAGGTATCTTGTAGTGGTTTTGGTTGATTAACAATAAATGTAATTCTTTTGTGTGCGTTTTCACTGGTTTATCTAATTTAGATGTATCTTTTGTTGGATTGGTATATATAGTTGAGAAGTTGGAATTGACTGATTTGAGCTGAGCAAACATTGAGAGGTATAGTTGGGTATGAGTTGTTAAAAGTTGTTTTAGCTTTAGCGGTAATTCAGCTGAAGCAATTCGAAGCAAGCAAGTTTATGCAATGCGAGAGTATATTGTATATTTGGTCGTGGATTGACCACAAGAAGTGCTGTGATAGTCTTGACGCAATGATAATCAATAGTTGATAACGAATAACAAGTACTTGAAAGGTAATGAGACAATGAAGGAATTCTTGAATATGATGTGCTATTTTGAATTAGAGTATTAAAAGGTGAATTTAAATTTATTACAGTAAAAGATTTTTTAAACCTATCGACCGTCTTCAGGGTTTACGAGATGTATATCATAATAAACAAATCACTCAATTAGGAAATATTCAATATTCTGTTATATCATGCCTCCGGCTCCGGCGGATTGTTTGTTTTGTATAATCTATCTACACCCTGAATCCCATGCAACACCTAAAAATCACTCAAGCTACAGCTAAATCTTTAATCCCACTAAGACTACTCTATGACACCTCATCTTGCGACTCCACTAAACAGATCCATGACATCTTTCAACAGCCCCTTTAGCGCTAGGTTAAAATTGCTTGGGATTAAAAGGGTTATCAGGTCGTGTGCACAGATCATTACCATACAATTGGTCCGGTTGTCTAACCACGTCAATATGCACCATGCATACCTCAACGTGTGTGCTTACTTGCATCGCTATGCGACTTTCGCCGTATATCGTTGCATCTGTCTTCTTCTCAAGGTAAGTTTAACCCCCCTCACTTGAACAGAATCTTTCTTATGAGATCCCGATAATTCGGTAAAAATCTTCAAGCTGGCGGTGGCTGCCGCTCGGCCTCTTTTGTTATGGCGAACTTAAATGCTTAAAATTCCTTGACAACGCATCTTTGTAATCAAACGTAGACAGCAAAGACATCCAAATAATCTGAGTATGTACAGCTCTTTCACTCGCCTGAGAGAGTTGTTTTTGAACTAGATGTTCATTCAACGACATTTCTAGCGAGAATTCTGCAAATGTAATAATGCCTTTGTTCCGCTGATTTAGAGTTTTTTGGATTGGATATCTTGCTGAAATTGACACCAACGAAGTTCTGAGCCAGTTCGAATCTATAGGTCAATAGTAGTTTTATGCATTAATCCTTGAATCATGGTCAGAAGAGTCGTCCGGCCTGAGATGGGCCAGTTTGCCACAAGTCGTCGTCCCGTTAAAGTGGTTGAAGGAGTTCCTCCACCATGCCACAACAGTGATGAACGATTTCGCAATTTGATTTTTCACCTAAGTCCATTTGATGTTGCATTGTTGGACGACGCTGCCTGGAGTGAACAGACTTGCGTTAGCATGTTATCTCTATTATAGCATTCTGCCTTGACCGAGGACGTCAGGAAGAGGTCTTTTATCGAATTGTGGCACTTTTACTTTTCTCCAAAAATCCAAGTTTCCGAGAATAAATTCTTCATGATAAAGCAATGCAACTTCTACAGAGTCATTGAAGCAAGTAAAATGGGAAGCGAGCGGCCTTAAGCATTCTCACAGGCTATAATCTCGATGCATCAGAACAATCCCGCCGAGTTACGCCACTGAATGAGGCGTTTATTCCATTTTCAAGACTAAACCTCCCAGATTTCGATTTTGATGATGTTTCGACACAAAACTATGCATTCAAAAAGACAAAAACATATCAAACATCTACATCAGCAGGGAATCGAACCCTGGGCAAGTGCTCCGCAACTTTTAACAGGTGGAAGGCGCTTATGTTACCATTACACCACTGATGTTTGAATATGTCGGCTTATTTTCAATGGCCGTGTGTATGTGTACAAAACCGAGCGATAGAAACGCTTTAAAACACTCGGAATGAACGGTTTTGACGCGCATCGGCGTATGCCGCCGTAGGTGTTTTGGGCAGATTGTAAAGCGACCAGGGGAGGGAGAGGAAAGAGAAGGGAAGCTAAAGGAGATCGCTACGAGGATTTCTACAGAGGAAGTCTGTAGATTGACATATAGTGAGCAGAGGAGTTGCAGACAGCCGAAAGAGGAGAGCTCTGCGAGGTTGCTGACCATACAAAATAGATGTGCTCGAGAAACGTTGAGCATTTGTCATTGGCTTCTCTACCGAACCTCCCCGATATCAACGGAATTTCAACTCGCTGATCTGATACCATGTTTCCGTCTGCCACATTCACAAAGTTGCTTCCCTTTGTACAGTGATAAGCCTCATGATAGCTAATGGGCCTGATATGGTACATATAACTCGACAGTTGAAAACTGTAACTGGATATCTGACCTTGGAAGGAAGAGAGTTGACCGAAGTTTGCCATAGTACAATGGAAGGACTCAAAGAAGTTATGGCGACATTCTTCAGAACACAATAACTAAGGAGTGCAGGATTGATTCGCCCATCGTCAAAGTCATATGGTGTTATTGTTGTGAGAGGATATGACTTATATGTAACGCCAGATCTGGCCGGAACATGTTTATCTAATTTCACACAATGTCCGGCGCCACTCTGTTTTGACAGCATCGTCGTACGTGAACCACCCATCAACACTTATTAATCATGCACATCATGGCAGCTCGAACTGAAACCAGCTCAGAAGACTTACAATCAGCTTACACTTCAACACGTATGGGGTGTGATACCAAAAGTGAAGACTCTAAGAATGGTGCATACATTTTGACTGATAACGAAAACATTACCAGTTCTTCTACCCGCCACACACGAGGTAAATCAGGTACGTATAGAAGAGCGCGTGCATATACTCGATGACTGTATTCAAAGCTCTCAAGATCCCACCCAAGACTCCACTCAGAGTAAATCATAGTCATATCGGTAGTCATGATATCTGGAGTACAGGATGTAGACGAACTCGGCAAGAGTGCCACTTTTATTTCGTAACGGGTGTTCAATCGAGCTGGGGATATTTCTATACTCGGAATAGAATACTCCAATACTGAAAGCTTTTGATATTGATATATTATACTGTATGCATACAATTTCTTGTCCATGCTATGTATCTCGAATCAAACCCGAAAATCAAAAACTATTACAGATTGATAAACAAAAACCCAAGATATGATTAAATAAGACACTATACTCAGTATGAATAGTTTTGAGTACCGTATATACTGTACAGTTTTTCCTACTTTATATCTCCAATTCCCCAAATAACTGTATCAAAATCTACCCTAAGCACATTGCATTTCTTCCTTTGCACATGAGCATCTAATTTCTACCTTGCCATTCTCCACTGAGCTGTATTATCTCACCGATTTCTTTGGTACAATAATTTCTTTCTGTTGGTGTTTTTGTCGTCCAACTTCTTTGAGCACGAAGTACACCAGCCTGAAAAATTGGGTAAAATATAAGAAGGTCAGTGATCATTTACAAATGTCCAAATATCATACAATGAGTACGAGTAGTGGACAAGTGAAGAACGTGAAGAAACTCACTTGTTGAGCTGAATAATTTCTATGGTCTCTTTCGAATAAATCTTTATTTTCTTCTAGACCATCTAACAATTGATCTAAATCTTGAATTATACCTAATAAACCATCAATTGCATATAAAGTTTGTTTTTCTCTTTTTGATTTTATTGTTATTCTAGATTGTGAAGAATGAGATTCTAAAGATTGTAAAATAGTTTCAATAATTCTTTTGGTTTCCTTTAAAATTCTTGATGCATGTGTAAAGTTTTTTCTTGATGCAATTAATAAAGCTCTAGTTATCATATCACTTGCTAATAATTCCATTCTTCTTCTAACTATCATTGGATTTGCTGATACATTATTGTTATTTGAATTATTATTAGAACTTGAAGATGGTAGTAACGCGATAGTTAATAAAACTGGATGTGATAATCTGGCTACTGATCTACCTGCTCCAGGATCATGGAATGAACAATCTACTTCAACAACAGGTACTTCATCAATCATACCATCCTCATATACTCCGTCTCTTAATGCATTGGCATCACCAACTGATAACGTATCAACACCTAATCCTCTTTCGATAGTGTTATATGAAGGAGCCTTTCGGATTGATGAACCGTTCTCAATTTGGCCACCAGATTCACTTGATCCTTCGCCTGAATATCTCGCAGAATCACCATCTTCTAAATTCAGTTCTACAAGTATTTCTCTAATTTCACCGAATCGTAATTCTCTCAATTCGATATTGACATCTTTACCATTTTTCGAAACTATAGCTTGAGTTGTACCGGAAACTTTGGTAACGTGGAAATCATTATCTTGACAGGATAAATGAAGTTTCATATTATCCATAGCTATTGACATCAATCCACCGACTACACCAGCTATAGTATCTCTAAGATGGTACCATTCTTTTACGAAAGTATATGTTCCATGAGTATGATTGGATATCATCCATAACGGTGAAGGATCATGAGATCTACCATAACCTAAAGCATGCACAGGTACATTGGCAGCATCCAGTCGAGCGGTGACTAAATCCATTTGAGCTCTTTTGATAACGTCTGAAGTATCACTAACTAAGATCATTCCAGATACGGGGTTCTTGGCTTTTCGTTGAAGAACCACATCTAAAGCTACATTGACGGCTGTAACCACATCAAATCGTTCTTCCCGACCAACTTGAACTTGGAATTCGTCTTTTTCTTCTCGACCACTTCCCAATGTCTCTACAAATGCTTCTAATCGCTTTCGAGATTCATAGCGACAAGGAGAGAGGAAAGGAGTTTTTCTTACTATACCATTTGCGCCCATCTCACATGTTACTATTGATATTCGATCCTGAGGACCAAGTAAAGAGAGAGTAAAAGCAAGTGAAGATTTCATGAGTTTGACTTTAAGTGGAAGCTGGTTATTTGAAGATGAAGCAGGAAGTGAGAGAACGATAACTAGATCAATAGGTGTATGGATTGGACCAAGAGGTTGCTCGAAAGCTAAGTCACCAGGTGAAGGTTCATGGTGAGCAAAATTTGAAGTAGATGGTGTCGCTGCGTAACCAGCTGTTGAAGGTGATGTCAGATCCAAAGCCATTCCATAGGATGATCCTCCAGCGGATGAAGGTGGATTGGCGGATCGCGGCATAGACGAAGGCATCAATCTCGAATTCTTGCTTTGACCACCTTTTACTTCTTCCAGAAGACGGGTAATAGTTGATCTCCAGGTTTCATGACTTGATCTGTCCTTGAAGCAGAGAATGAAAGAATCCAGAGACTCATCTTCCATGGTAATTGTTAAACTGAGTTCCCCTTGAATAGAAGTATCGATAACTTTCTTAACATGTCTAACGTAGATTCTTCCTTTAAGCTTGAGCACACCCCTACCATGGTGCGATCCACTAGAATGATCACTTCTTACCGAAGACGATGATGAGAAGATACCCCTTAAACCAGATTTCTTCTCCTCGGATACGCAGATTAAAGCTTCTTGGAAAAGATAAACATGGAATTCCCGAATAAGTTGCCCTTTTCGTACGGAAAGGAGGTCAAATAATCGTAAAGAGCCAAGTTGATCTAAACCTGAGGATTTATAATCCACCACTCTATGCTTGAGGTCATGAACAACATGGGCGAAAGGATCAGGAGTTGAAGGTGGTGCACTGCGAGCTGAAGTTGGCAGCAAGCCGGAATCAGAGGCTGATCGGGGTGAAGGTGGAAGTTGAGGAGAAAATTGATCCTCTGCAGAAGCAGATCTTGACATGCCAGGTGGTCTGAGAGATGTTGGGTATTTACCTTTATCACCGGCAGAAGGAACTTCTACGGTAACCATAGCGGTTATAACTTGTTTACCATTTCGATGACCTTTGGCGATTGAAGGGAATTCCGAACGGATAGAAATGTTTGGTACCACTACTTTAGGCTGAGATGATTCTGAATGCATAGATCGTGATGAGCTGATATTTCCACCGTCAAGTGGATCATCTGCATTGGGATCGAATGGAATCGGTGATAAGTCTTGACCTCTTCCGTTTGTTGATCGAGCTGAAGGAGTGGATTGCGAGATTTTACGAGTACCATTTTGACCAGGTTGACCCATCATAGCGGCGAGTTCTAAGTATCAGACGTTAGCTGAAAAGGCCGCAATGCCTGTGTCTTTTGCGAGATGATGTATACTTACTATCTTTCTTACTAACTCCATCGGCCATTTTCATAGGTTGTCTACACACACCACAAACACCTAGTACCTTCTTTGATCCTTCAGGTGGTACATCTCCATATACAGTTACGAAACATTCCTAACAGACACGTCAGCTAACAAAGAATGATTACGAGATAGCTAACTCACTTCATGTAAAGCATGTCCACATTCCGGTACTATATGAGGTTTTTCACCTGGTAATCTATACGTAAAACTTAAACTCTCTACACAGACTGGACAAGTCTCTTCATCGTCTTTATCATCTTCCGTGGAGATTAAAGCTATTTGATGATGATTGTTGTGTTGATTATAATTTGTTGATGAAGTCATCTTATACTGTTCTGCTAGATTTGGTGAAGATTTTGAGTTTGATAATGATGAATAATGGTGATCTTGCTTTTTATTAGGTTGAGGTGATAAGAAAGTGTTTTGTGATTTACTTGTTGTTAATGGGGAAGTAGGTCTTAAAACTGCGTTGGCATATGGATGTACAGGACCTTTAGTTGATGAAGATTTACCTGAATGATTAGATCTTATAGTACCAACTTGTGAATTGATTGTACCTGATTTTTCTCTTGAAAAGTATCCTCCAGGTGCAGATCGATTAGTACTTGCTGATGGTGGTCGATTGACAAGTGTATTAGATGATGATTTAGTATTTAATGTATTGAACCTCTGATGTGCGCCTGCACCAAATTCGTAGTTATCTTTTTTAGGTATATTCTCGTCTAAATCGTCCCCGTTTTCTTCTTCACCAAACTCAGTACCGTTTTCTTCTTCAAAGACAGTTGAAATATCAGGTTGACCACCGAATTGCCAATGTGATTGGTTATTATGATTCCCTCCTCCACCTCTGTTCGATGACGAATCACCAGTTGAATAAGAGTAAATCGAACTTCCGCCACTTGAGTTTGTGAGTACAGTGTATTTTGAATTTCTCCTTGAACTATTTGTTGATGATGTGTTGGAGAAGTTCACGAAGGAAGGTGGTGGCGATAAAGCGTCGGATTGATCTATCGTACTATAACGTTTCCCACTTGAGGCAGTTGAGGTGGTCCGTGTTGAATAGGGCACGGAAGGCTGAGCTTTATGGTGATGATAAGATGAAGGCGGTATAGGGGCTAATGTAGATGGCTGTGGTGGATGAGGGTCAAGTGGGTCTATTGAATTGATATTACAGAAGTGTTAGTTGAGTAAAGGTAATCGAAATCAGATTTCAGGTTAAGGGATGAAAGGAGGGTTTGGAGTGGTAAAGAAGGATAGGAAAGAAGAAAGAGAGACAAGCTGAAAACGTATGGTACGTACCTTGATTATCGTAGGAAGCAGTCCAATCCCTTTCCCTACTTGAAAGATGATGATTATGTTCACCAAACGTCATTGAATTACTTCTAGATTGTGATTTATCTGAAATCACAATTTGTTTTTTGTCCTTTGAAACGACTTCTCGCGTCGAAAGAACAATAGGAGGTTGTAAAGATAAATTTACGTTACTATTGTTTTTGTTTATTGTTCTTTCATTTGAAGAATCGACAAAATGATTCGCGTTACTTGTAGGTACAGTTGAATTATTTTTTGGACTTGTCGATCTGGATCGAGTTCCAATTCTAGATGGGAATGATAATGGAGGAGTAGAACTTGAAGGAGGTGTAGTATTTTGAGGAATCAAAGGCGTAAGAGGAGAGGAAAGTGATTCTAAAATTTTTGTGTTTTCCGTTGATGGATTTTGTGTTAATTCAGATTCTTCAATTTGTATATCCTTTTCGATATTTTCTTGATCCTCTTTTTCCGGAGTCAATGAAGATATAGATGTACTTGGTGAATTCTGTTCACCTGGTGTGATCAAAACAGGTGAGTTGGAAGATGAGAATTGAGGTGAAGGTGTTAATGCAGGTGAAGGAGGACAATAAGGCGGTTGTGAAGTAGATGTCACGACAGACACGGGAGTGATTCTCCCATGATTATTTTCATTTTCATCCTTGTTATTTTTTGTAGAGGCTGATTGAGTATGTAGTGAAGTCGAGTTGAAAGGGAAAGTAGGGTCTATTGGAGATGAATCTAGAGATGTGTTGTTACTACTTTCTGTTAGTTGCTCTGGAGTTTCAACTAGTTCGGATAATGTATGCTCGTGCTCAATTATTTCACCGTCTTTAACCTTTTTATCACCAACACCAACAAAATGAATTATACTTGGTGGTTTAGGGAAGGAAGGTAGAGGAGGTAAAGAATAATCCGATATTGAGAAACGATCCGTGTCACAAGGCGAGCTTGGACCACTTGGTATTTCTTCCCTATGGCTTGATGATATTGTATTTATTGACCTTGACCCCGATGCTGCCGATGCTGCCGAAGCTGCTGAATTTAATGATCCATTACTTTCACCTTCTTTCCAAACTACCATATTGTTGTGCCATTCCTCTTCAATATCTTCTTCATCATCTTCGTTCTGATTGATTATATATTGTCCCTTGAGGATATTCCTTATATCCGATAAATCTGATTCCAATATCTGATGTTGATGTTGATGTTGATGTTGACTATAATCTCCTTTACTACTATTCGAGCTAGTGTCGGTAGTATAGATATTTGATGAAGAAGAGGTAGTTGCATTTCTAATTTGTCTTGACAACCTTGTGGTATTATTACCTGAAGCTGTAGCGTAGGAATATCTTTTACTTCCGATAGATGAACTAGCATTAGATCCAAGTGATAGTGCCCTACGTAAGCCTTTCCAAGGTGAAGTATTAGGTGTAGCTGAATCTCCAAAATCAAAGGATGATTGACCTTCAGGTGTTTTGAAAGACATTATTTTAGATTGTTTTTGGGTTATAGCCAAAGGATCTAATCTCTTTGAGGAGGCGCTGTTATAGTTATTTGCTTTATAAGGTAAAGGAGTTGATTGTGATCTATCTAGTCTAGGCCTAGGTTTGGATCTAATTCGGATGTTTTCGCTTTGATCACTTTGATTGCCACTACTATTGGTATGAGATCCAAGTAATGGTGAAGATAGATTGATGAAGCTGGCACTTAATCGTGTTACGTTTTTTGTGAGAATCAAAGGTATTGGAAACGGTTTCGGTGGATGTGTATTATGTGATAATTGCCTGTGCGTGGGTGAATGGAAGACTGAATTTACTCGTTGCTGTGTGGATCTACGGTGACCGGAATTGTGTGTATAAGGTGAAATATCTATAAAGGACGATGATGATGAAGACGATGACAATGATGACACTGAAGAAGATAACGTATTATTAATGGTCTGTGCGTTTGATGGGATTGAACTGGTTACAAAAGATTGATTGAATGACAAATTGTTAAATGGATCTTCTTCATTGTGGTAATCGCTGTTTGTTTGTTGATATGAGAAAAATTCAACAAAGACACATCAACAACAGTAAGTATACTAGTCCAGGAGAGAGAACAATAAAGATTTCTTTGACATGTTTCATCATTTTGATCGTTACAAACAAGAACGTAACGTACCTTATTGATTCTTCTTCACTCAAAGTTAACCCGAAAAGATAATCCGAAATATCTTCTTCTACTATTTCTTCTCTTTTCCTACTTTCAATATCTAAACCCTCTTCATGTACAAATGGATAATTTTCTAAATATGGTAAATCATCATTGGTTGGGATTGATAGTGATAGTGGAATTTCTAATTGACCCTGTTCATCTCGAGATAATAACGGTGAAGGTGAAACTGAACGTGGAACATCTTGTAAAATTGACCTTGGCCTCAGGTGAGAGTCAGAAGGCGGTAAGAGATAGGTCATTTTTGCCATGTGTGGTAGGCATATGCCTGTACTCAGCGTTTTGATAGGTGTACAAGGCGTAACATCTCTCTTCTCACAAAGCAAACAGAAAGAAACGATTACAAAAACGAAAATACCTATCCCTTACTGTATGGACTGACCAGCAGCTTTTTCCCAAATTTCTCCTGTGTGTTCGTCTGAGAAAGGATGATGTGAACGGGAACAAAAAAAGAACCGAGCCAGGCGAAGCTACTACTTGGTGAATACACAGTATCTTGAAAAAAGTGAAAATGAAAAAGATCTTATTGTTTATCATTTTAGAACAATAAGAATCTTTATTTTCTTTTTAACTGAACTAAGATCCTGAACCTATCTCACCAAAACACCAAAAATGACCAAATATCTTATTGTTCTCTTTCTGACACTGCATCTTCATATTTCCGAATATATTCCTTGTACGAATTGATGATTGAAGTAAGACATGGTGGCTGATTTATTACCAAAGATGATCATCATTCAATTGAGATAAAACCCAAAAAGAAGTCAAAAAAAAAGACAAGAGATGATCAGGGACATTTCGCGAAGAACAATAAGATCATCAATCGAAATGACTAAAACCCTGAATATGTAATAATTGCTCCGATATCAGCTGTAACAGGTAATTAGGCTTAAACAAGTATGCAATCTTCACATGCACTCATGCCTTTAAGAGTCAAATTGATCTTACTGAAATGATACGCTGAAGCTGATGCATGGAATACTTGTAAATATGCTGTAGCAAGCCTACCTCTCACGCTGCTCACGCTGTCACGCGAGAAACACAGTAAGTGTGACGACTATGTTTGAGGTAGCTTGACAGGACAGATAGGATCACTTGTAGTAGACATGTTATTAATTCATAATATTTCGTTAAATCAAAAGTTTAGTATATACAATATTAAGATTATAAGCAGAACAGGATCGTCATCATATATGCACAACAACAATTCGAAGAACAATAACATACAAGAAACCTTGAAACGTCCGTTCGCTGGTTATTAACCACATCATTTGCCTCCATCACAATACCTAACACTTATACCATTCTTCTTTTGAGTTTCTGATGACCATTCGCTACACTTTTGGTAGGTCTTCCATGCTTGTCTGCAAGACCTAATATATCCACCATACTTCTTTGATTCTCATTCTCTTTCTTGCTACTGCTACCGTAAACACGTATAGATTTTTTAGGTGAAGTTTCAGGTGATGAATCTGCAAGATCGATAATGAAGCGATTGTCCATGTTCATACCATCGTTGTCTTTCGACTTGTTATCTTCATTGGTAGCGGGCTTTCTGTTATGATCACTGCTTGAATTAGTAGATTGAGCTAATACAGTAGAAGGTAGTTGATTTCTCCTTGCATTAGACTCTTTTGTAGTTGGAAATGGATTTGTTTTACTTTTCTTTAATGGGGAAGAATCATCTGACCTAGTTTTGAAAGAAGTAGTATCTTGATTATTCTCCTTCCCTTCATAAGGAAAATATTTACTTGATGATGTTCTAGTTTTTTCCCTTTTTTTCTCATGATTCACATCGACTGATATCGTTCTAGCTGTAGGATGCATTCTACCCCTACTGGTTGAAGCTTTAACCTTTTTGGTTGGACTATAATCTGAGTTACCATTGTCATCAAATCCAGCTGTATCAAGTTCTTTCATCGTAGTTCGAGGTGGAGGTAATCTAGCTGATGATGTGTATGAATCGTCATGGAACGATGGGAACTCAATTTGTAATGAATCTTCTTCTTCTTGTTTGTATGATTTATGCCTTGATGGTCCGGCATGTGAAGAACGAGGGAAATTTGAACTTGAGATCTCTAGGATACTTGTATCTCCATCAACGTTTTCTTCGTCTGATACCGCAGAATCGCGAAATGACGATGATTGATCGCGGGAGGATTTCAGACGATCATTTTCTGCTTGAAGAAGAGTAACTTGGTCTTGAAGAAGTTTGCGATCTTCAAGCTATACGAGCCGTATTGTAGTCAGCGCATTTTTCAAGGCATGTGAAGAACACGAAAAAGTACTTACCCTTTTTTGTTGGAGTTTGAGCTGTTTATTCCTGTCATGCAAGGTTGCTTCTTTCGATTTTCTATCCTCTTTTTCTTTTTCCAATTGTCTATCAAGAGATTCAAAATTAGCTGTTCCGCATATTGCGATCATAATCATCGACTACTAACTCTATGGATTGCGCCAATCTCCTCTTAAGATCAGCAACTTTATCTTCATAATTTCTGAACCCAGTCTTTCGTTTCACTTTCTCTACCTCATATTCACGTAAAATGGTAGTCTTGTCATCCAGAGCTTTTCTAACCTTTACTTCACATTTGGCTTGCTCTTCTTCTTTGATCCGTTTGGTTTCACGTCGAATAGTCCGATGGTAGTGATCATGCAATTCTTTCAATTGTTCGTCTCTTTCTGCAACTTGTTCCCGTAAGGTTGGGATCAACGGATGCGAGGTAAGAGTACTATGAAGCCTGAATATTTCCGTTTTTAGATTATCGATATGCGTCTATCATACATGTCATATTAGCCATCCGACATCCGATGTTTCGTCTGATTACTTTCTCCATCGGCGCGGTATATCACCCAGAGGGAATAATTCCGAGAAAAAATAGATGACTTACCTTGACTGTCGTAAGTGTCTTCACATTCACCATATCATTCACCAAAGTTTCACTCCTTCTAGTCATGCCGTCCATGTCTTCATCAATACTATCAGCGTTCAAGCTTTTGACTTCTTCAGTTAAATTCTTGGCTCTTCTTGCTAGATTCAATACTTCTTTCTCTCTTTGTTCTTCTTCATTCGATTTCCTAATAGTTCTACTTGATAATATAGGTGAAGATCCAATCATACTACTATTATCATTTTGACTATTACTATCAAGGTCGATGAATAATCTATATAGCATTGGTTGACCAGTTTCGGGATTTGCAAAACATTCTGTCCTACAAGAAGGACAGATCGCAGGTGCATCTGATATTGTAGGGGAGGCATATCTTCCATTCATACCTTGTTCTCTAGCTGAAGCTAAATATCGTTCAGCTTGAGCTTTGAACCATTCTAATATACATGGCTCATGGAATACGTGACCTAGACGATCATTGATGGTTGGTTAGCATCGTTTGTTAACGATCACCAGCGTACGACCCCGCAATGTATCTCATAGTAACGTATATCAGGAAGGGCGCAGATACTTACCACATTCACTAGTTGCAATAGGTATTTTATCACCGAATTCATCTTTTCTGGTAAATAATGAGTCCATACATATTGGGCATGTTATATGCTCAAGATGGTTTTTGCCCATGGTTAGCTACCAAATGTGACGGTAATACTTGGTAGCTATGAGATCAGATGTGCTATTGTTCGGAGTATAATATATGATATGAAGAAGGAATAATCAAGTATGAAGGAAAAGCAGGAAATACAAAATATGAAATATAATGGGATCAAAGAAAGTGATTTTCAAGTAACCTAATGTTCTACGTCCCCAAGCGCGTCACTGGCCTAAAAAGGAAGTCGCGCAACCCTAAATGCAACTGCTGACGTAATGATTCTAATTCTTCACTTACCAAGGAGATTAAAGTGATTTCCGTTTCACCATATTGTATATTCTAGTAGTCTATCTATGGGATTACGCCAACGATAAGATAGGCCGAGGGGCATGATACGGGTATGAGGTGATCATCATCATATATTAATATAAGCACAACTCACACATATATTATAGTACCAATCCATTATTGCTTACGGGCATCCGGTTCACAATCCTATGTTTTGTTCGACATAAATACTACATCTTCGATTACTCAATGCAGTTGATCTTATGAATCATTCATCGCCTGGGTCAAATCGTCAGCGTATAGCATATATATACATCATATAAACTAGGATATCTGTACTGACTAGTGACGAGAATTTGACAACATGTCTGGAAATACAGATATTCTGCATATCATTGTTAACCCGGTAGCTGGACATGGTAAAGCCTCTGAGTGTGGGTACAGTCTTCTGTACTTCATGATAGCTACTGCATATGTATCAGCTGATGATTTTCCATTCGTCACTTATGTGTTTTTAGTTACCGATGGAACGATAGTACCAATTCTCCAGCATCTATCAATCCCGTATCAGATCCATACTACTTCTTCACCTGGTAATGCAGGGATGATAGGTCGAAACATAATCTCTAAGCAAAATACAAATGTATACAAAGTTGCTATTGTAGGGGGTGATGGAACTTTCCATGAATTTATAGAGGGTGTTAATGAGTTACAGGGTATACGATGGGAAGTGATTCTACTACCTTTTGGTACAGTAAGTGTAATAACCTTCTGTCTTAGTACCTATTTAATGACTGGTCAGCTTGTTGAGAAAAGATTGGATCTGAGTGAAGCTTAAAGTGACGAAAGCTGAACACTCTTTCCCTTTCCTTTTCTAGGCAAATGCTCTATTCTCCTCACTCTTTCCACCTTTATCTTCATCTGAAAATTCTTCTCGTATTTCTACTTATCAATCAATTTTTGATAAATTACCCACAAAACTTGATGAAGAAAACCAATATCAGTTGTCATCATTACTATCATATCTATCGAAATCTTCTCCCATATGTCTACCCATAACTCAAACTGTTCTATCCTCATCTTCAGCCAATGCCAACAACAATGGAGAAGATAACGGTGAAAATATACTTTCTCACGTAGTCTTGTCAACTTCATTACATGCTTCGATACTGAATGATTCAGAAGCTTTAAGATCAACTCATCCAGGAGTAGAAAGATTCAAAATTGCTGCCAAACAAAATTCATCTAAATTGTTCCACGCAAACGTCTCTTTACATCCCAGCAATAATGATGAGATAGTTGAACAATGGGATCCTAGAGAATCAAAATGGGTTAAACCATTTACATCAATCAATAACGATAATGCAAGCTCGCCAAAGGAAATCAAGAATGCGATAAACATAAACGGTCCTTTCTCATATTTCCTGTCTACATCGTCAGTAGATAGATTAGAACCTAGTTTTGTCATTTCACCATTAACTTCTCTACGCCAGAAACAAGAAGATAATGACAATCAACATATCTACGTGACTATCATTAGACCTCTAAGAGATCCTCTAATAACAAGTGCCAAAACCGAAGATAGAAAAGAGAAAACGAGTAATCGAGCATTTGAAGTTATTGGTAATGCTTATTCTAATGGTAATCATGTTAATCTCACATATCCTGCTTATAAATTTTCCAAAAACGAAGAAAACAAAACTGATGACGAAGCTGAAGGAGAGAAGTATAGCCTGGAAGTAAAAGGTGAAGGCGAACCAGTCGTTGAGGTCTATAGATGTTCATCTTTCGAGTGGATACCGGTAGATATAGCAGATAACGATAAAAAGGAAAATGAGGGATTGGATATAGGTAATTCGAATTTAGTTTGTGCTGATGGCGCAATCCATAGTATACCTGCGGATGGAACCGCAAGAGTAAGGCTTGAAGACAGAAAAGAAGGTCAAGGATTTTATGTATATGCATAATGCTAGTGTGAAACACAAAAGTTTCTATGTTGTATGTAGATTTATAGAACTTTATGCATGTACATGTTACAAAAATCATCACTAAACTAGTACATTGATTGGTGGTCGTATGGTATTCTACGCTGCATACCAATCTAAAAATAATAAAGCTAAACTTGCACCAATTAAAAAAATTAATAAAAACAATCTTGAATCATTTTGATTATTTTTCGCTTTTTTCAATTGATTATTTGCTTGATTTAAAGAATTCAAAGAATTGTATGCATCTTGATATAATAAATCAATTGATTCAGTTTGTGAATTTAAATGTTGAATTAATTCATTTTGTAAATTTGAAATTTCTAATAAACTTTGTTCAGCATTTAAAACTGTTGATAATGTAATTGACATATTTTCTAATAATTTATTATTTTCATTTTCAAATTGTTGAATTTGTTCTTTACTTAATTTATCTTCTATATTATTATTTTCTCCAACTAGTATACCAATTCCACCTAGTCCAGATAAATGTGATGATGAATCTATTGAAGAATTCACTGGATCATCAACATTTACAACATTACCATCAGGTATTTTTCGGTTACTACTATTCTTCAATCTTTCTATTCTCGTAGCTTCTAAAGTAGCATTTGAACCTAAAGATTTTGAACGTTCTTCTTTTCTTTTAAACCTTTCTTCTTGTAAATTACTTGCGGTAGCAGTCAATTTTGCTAAATAATCATTCAATGTCCAAATTACAGAAGCTCTGTGTGCTGTTATAATCGGTTCAAAGTATGATGAAGAAGAAGCTAATTCTGATGGTAATAAAGAAGGTAAAAATGATAATACTGTTTGTTTAGTTGTCGACATTGCAGAAGGTGTTTTAGATTTTCGAGCTGATACAATTAACAAATCACGATAACCATTGTAGTATCAGCATAAATCGACGATTTGATTTACTTGATCATTCAATAATACAAAGGAATTCCAAACTTACCTGTCTCTGTATTTTCTAAAATCGTTACACGATCTTTACATTTTCTTAAAATCATTCTAGCTCTTAAATCAATTTCATCCCTTTCTCTATCAGTTAAATATTTGACTTTTTCCCACTTTTTCCATTCTTCCATTTCTTCTTTCCCATTTTCAATCGGATGATCTCTATTTCCTCGACGTGATAATGGAGGTGGTTCAACTGTAGATAAATATGCTTTTCTAACCGATATTAATAATTTCGATAAGGAAGTTAAGTGATTATGCTATTTCGTTCAACCATAATTCAGTTGATTTCTATTTTTCTTCTTCTTTTATGATCCCAAGTTTCGGCAATGATACATACTATACGATAAGCCTCTTTCAGAAATTCCTCTTCTTTCATATCTGACTCTCGTCCTTTACCCTTCCTTGAAGATGGTCCACCATTTATACCAGTTCTCGTAGGTGATTTTGACCTGGAAGATGCCGGGATAGACGATAATTGTTCCTTGAATATGGACTGAAAAGAAGACGTGTGGTCTGTTGGTGCCATTTTTGCGTTCTACCAATTTATATGTCTTCTATATGTATACTTTGAAAGTGCAAAATGAGTTATCATCCTCTCTTCTACAGCAGTTTGTCTTTCCAAGTGTCATCGACATGTCATGTCATGTCATGTTTCAATTTCAGGTGCCCCTCATCAACAACAAAAAGTCATGTCATCATCACTTTTATCGTTCAATGCATCACCCGCCTAACTGCCACATCCCTCTTCCGCGTAATGCCGTAATTACCAACAAGAGGTCCAAGCTGTAAAAGAATGAAAAGTCTGGACCAGATCCATAAAAGTTGGATTGATCGTGATTGACTATTAGGCTGAAACGGTCAAGACCGCTAAAATTCCATGCTGTATCCAAGGAGTGATGACTACTACTACTACTAGCCATAACCGCTACAACGTGCACAGGTACAGTGATAAACAACTCCGGCAAGTGAACATACTCTCAATGCATCTATTAACGACCTATTGGATATCATCAGATGCATGAGATGTTGAGCATGGTAAGGTTAGCTATTGTTGAAGTGTAATTTGTAATTACAGTATTGTACGCCGAAACCATATACCTTAATCGCGTCTTTTTAGCTTTTGGCTACAACCAGTGATTTGTACCATTCAACCCCGCTCTGCCACCGTTCAACCTCCTTAACCCATGCTCGGACCTTTTTTTATCGCAACAACTTTAAACCCCCCTTGATACAACAATCCATAACAGTTGCACGCACAAACCCCATTTTGTCGATACACATTTGAGCAAGCGATTGTTCATACATGCAAATCTTTTGACAGATATACAATCCATCCCACTCAAAAGACTAAAAACTTCCCAACTTTTCGATCCATCAATATCGATCAATTCCTTTCCAGCCCGGCCGAATTCTTATCTCTCAAGCAGAAATAACCCCTTTTTAGAGGATAAAGGAATAATTGGATCCGTCAAAACGCAGTCAAGGTATACCAACAAACCTCAATAACTAGTCTTTACATTACCTGATCAACAACAATCATATCTTTGCGTACTTGATGTATGAAGAAGAGGATAAAAAGTTTGATCGAAAGATATTCAGTATTTATATAAGAGATCTTGAAAACGCGTGCTGTAAGGTTATATTCCGACGAATTATTAAATCAAATTCAAAAAAAATCGATAACAATAAAGTCAACTTAGCTCTGAATTGAAACCCGCTTGTTTGACACGTCGTTTTTCTTTAATCCAAAAACAACCTTTCCTTTCTCTACTTTCCAGTATATACACCAACTCATCAATACATATTCATCCTAGCACTGTGGATCATTTCAAGCTTGTTTGATACACGTACATCCGATAAGACAAGAGGAAAACACGAGGTAATAATAATCAAAGTAAATCACTTGAAACATCATACAACTTAAAAAATTAGACGATCCTTCCTTACACCTGCAATCAGTCAACACATAACGACCATCAATCATCAACAATAACACATTGATATCGCCACTGCTAATACATCCTTTCCCCAATTGCTGATTGTTTCTGCATAGCTTTTCAGAAAAGACAGATTTGACAGGATGTCAGGAAGTAATACTAGCCCGAAAAGGCAAATTCGTCATCCCCAAGCTTCTTGTAAGTTTATACTTTATGATTACTTTTACCATCCGTCAGATTTAAACATCTTTTTTTCTTGTTCTTCCTTTTGTTCCTTACTGAGCTACTGAGCTGATGATATATCATTTTCCTCTTCTCCTAACTTCTTGTTCCTCTTTTATCAACACTTTATACCCCTGAACGGCTATATCCTTATCAATGATCACATATAAATCCAACGAATACCAATGAAACAATAGATACTGGAGCTACACCTATGACACCAAATTCAGATTCTCACCAGCCTCCTGTATCTCGTACGGTTGAATATCATAGACCATCAAGGAACAGTGCACATTATTCTGCTGGTACAGATGTTTCTTTAGGTATGGTATCAGCTTCAAACACATCATCACCACGTATACCACAACAAATCAATTCACAATTACCATCATCGTCATCATCTAATGCACCTTCAGCATATAGATCACCTGTAATTTCAACACCATTAGGATTTGATTCACCAACAAGTTTACAACCTTCACGTGCTGCACCTTTACCACCTGGATCGGGATCTGGATCAAGGAGAGAATCACAAAATTATCCTTCCACTTCCTCAACCGCCAGCAGACCAGTTTTTCAACAAAGTAAATCATCAAACAATTCACCTAATCCAAATAGATATTCAGCTGGTGCATCTTATAGTGGTAACAATATGACAATGTCATCATCAAATGGTGTTTTACCACCACCTAGACCAACTAGAGCAGGAACTTTACCTTTAGGTGAACATCCTGGAAATAATCATAGTAATGGATGGGACACGACATCATCAAGAAGTCCAAATCCTAATATGACAAGTAGTCCAATAACAAGTAATTCAACTTTCCTTCCTGCTGTTCAAACTCAACAGCAACATTTACCACCAGCTTTACAACATCAACCTATCTCTGCACCAGGAAATCCATATTCAACTCAGACTTCAGAAAAAAATTTCGAAGATGCTAAAATTGGTTTAGGTGTTGGTGTACCACTTCAAGTTGGTGAACCAAAAGATAAAGACCTACCAAAAGAACCAGGCACAATAGGTAGAAATAGAAGTGGGACTGGAAAAAGTAGTAAAGATAAGAAGAGCGTTTTCGGTTTTATGAGTGGTAAGTTCCCTTTCTTTGGCACACTTTCCTTAATCATTCCTTCTAATCCTTAGAGAACACTATCGCAAAGGTGGAGCTCTACGTCTTGATCGCTCGAGCTGCCTACCTTTCAGGTCTCACGCAGTGGAAATGATAATGTAGCTGACGAAACGATCATAGATCTACTGACTACAAGTAAACCACCTGTAATTTCCACACCTTATGATCCTATTCATCTTACCCATGTCGGTTTCGACTATAACACCGGACAGTGTGAGTTGTTTCATACGACATTTCAACTCAGCAACTGACAAGCCCCATTTTCATAGATACTGGTATGCCGCAAGAATGGCAAAAGATCTTGGATGAGAACGGTATTACTCGTGCAGAACAAGAGGAGAATCCAAACGAAGTGAGTTATTTGCTTTCATTTGCATGTTGCATCGACGAGAGCACTATTGACGTATGTGATATAGGTTCTCGCTGTGGTCCAGTATTTTAAGAACCGTGATGCTCAACAGGAAAGTCAGGAGGATGAAGTCTGGCAGAAGATGAGAAATGCTGGACCAGCCCAAACACCTGATTCACCCAGCTTACCTCCTAAGGAGACCAGTATATCTTTGTCTCGAGAACCTAGCTCAGAAGGTGGTAGTCTTAGGGTAGATCAATTTGCCAATCCAGTAAGTTGAGCTAGAAGCGTCTAATTTGAACGATAATCGCTAATTTGGCCACGTTGTAGCGTGCCGCTCCCCCTCCTCCTGCTAAAGCTGGACCTCCACGAATGCAAGCAGAAAGACCACCACCAGCTCCACCCGGACGATTACCGCCCTCGGAACTTACTAAACCAGCTCGTCTTGGTCCAGGTGCATCTTCTGCTTCACCAAGTTCTTCACATCTTGATCGAGCTTATTCGCAGCGTACGCCACCTACACATCCACCAAAGCAAAAACCTCTCGATCGAGCCAATACTACACGTGCACCTGCCTCCAAAACTCCTCCATCTGGTTCAATACCTTTAGCTAAATCTCAATCTCAACAAGGTCAACGAGCCAGACCGGATCAAGGTCCTTCAGGATCAGGATCAGGATCAGGACCAAGTAGTGCTGCATTATCGAGAAATCCAACCCAAGGAGGTACAAGTAGACAACAACAGGGAGGTGCAACACCAAGAAGAAGAGATAAACAAAAGGAAAATGAAGAAGTTATCAGACAATTACAAGCTATTTGTACACCTGGTGATCCTAACTTGACATATAAGAATTTGGTCAAGATCGGTCAAGGGTAAGTCTATCGATATTATCAGTATCATTTCATTGTTCATGATTAGGATAACTGATACTCTTGTTTATTCACAGTGCTTCTGGTGGTGTGTATACATGCCATGACAGACATGGATTACCTGTAGCTATCAAACAAATGAACTTGGAAAAACAACCAAAACAAGATTTAATCATTAATGAAATTTTAGTGATGAGAGAATCGGCACACCCAAATATAGTAAATTTCAAAGATTCATATTTATGGAAAGGTGATTTATGGGTTATTATGGAATATATGGAAGGTGGAAGTTTAACAGATGTAGTCACTGCACATTGCATGTCCGAAGCTCAGATAGCGGCTGTCTCAAGGGAAGTTTGTGAAGGTTTAAGACATTTACATTCAAAAGGTGTGATTCATAGAGATATCAAGAGTGATAATATTTTATTGTCGATCAATGGTGATGTTAAACTTAGTAAGTCATGCTTCTCATTGTTTTCTCTTGCTTCCTATAGGAATAAAGCTGAATGACTGACCTTTATTTGAACCTACAGCCGATTTCGGATTCTGTGCAAGAATTGCAGATCCATTACATACCAAACGTACCACTATGGTCGGTACACCTTACTGGATGGCGCCTGAAGTGGTCAAGAGAAATGAGTATGGACCTAAAGTCGACATTTGGTCATTGGGTATCTTAGCCATTGGTGAGTGGAAAACTTCGACCATTCGCTGTCTCTAAGCAAAGTATACTATGTCACGGCAGGTCAATTTACGATCATTTACTGACTGTCGCGTTCAATTTCTCTACAGAAATGCTTGAGGGTGAACCACCTTATCTTAATGAAAATCCAGTCAGAGCTCTTTATCTCATTGCCACCAACGGGACACCTAAAGTCAAAGATTGGGATAGACTTAGTACGAACTTTAGAGATTACTTGAGATGTACTTTAACTGTCGATGCGGAGATTAGGCCAACAGCAGATCAATTGTTGACGGTAAGCTAGATACTGCGCTAGATCACAGCTATTTTGTAACATTGGTCGAAGCTGATATATTGCCTCTGTGACAGCACGAGTTCTTCAAACATTGCGCTCCGTTAACATCTCTATCCAACATGATACGAGCTGCTAGAAAGGGATAAACTACAGTGCAACCGATAATATCGCGACGAATCATCCGATCAAACAATAATAATATCGCTCCCAACTCTCTTTCCACCGAGCTCTCATTTTGCTGTCAATGCAGGTTTTCCTTCGGTCCTTATAAGATACTGTGGCATACATATATACCCCTGTTTCTACCCTTTTCTCAGCCTCAATTGTAATCCAGCATCGGTTATAAGCTATTTATTTTTTCGTCTTGCTTGCATATACAATTCACATAAAAATTACGACAATAAAAACAATAACATCAACATTCTCAAGACTTAAACCAAAATGTAAATAGCAAAATTATCCATTTTTCCTTTATTTTTATATTTATTCATTCTTTTACCGTTTTCGGGGAGATTCGTTTATTTATGAGTGAAAAATATATTTCCGTTTTGAGTTAGTTAAACAAAAAAGAAAAGAAGGATAGAGGAGTTGTACGTGATAGATGTAAATTAGACGTAATGCAAATGCAAAAGAATATCTTGTATAGTGCAGTCAAAGTCTGGGACTCACGCTTTGCAGATATGGATCGAACAGGGAAGTACAATAATCTATATTTTGCATGCTCACAGAATTTACATGAAATCAAAGCTGAACGTATCTGTTATACACGACGTTATAGAGGGTAAAGTGATATACATGTATCTTTGTCAGAATCGATTTGACAGCCATCCTAAAAACGTTTAAATCAGTTCCCTTTCTTCTGGAGTTTCACTACCACTTGTTCTTCTCCTATTACTACCAGATCCTGATCTATCAGATCTTCTAATACCTTGTTCTAAATCATTTACTTTTAACCTTGAATTATCAGGTCTAGTCAATAATTCAGCTTCATCATCTGAACCACCAGATAATTCACCTAATAAAGCATCTTCTTCAACGAATTCAGCAGCTAATTCACCATCATTTGATGATGAATTAGATTTCAATTTTCTCATTTGTTCTAAAGTTAATCTATAAATAACTATACCAGTTATAACTGATATACTTGATGAAATACCAATTGATAATAAATTTAACCAAAATTGTAATGGATCTTTTTGTCCATTTTCCGAAGTTAATGAAGTTAATCTAGATCCAATAAATACTGGAATCATTAATCTAGGTTGAATAAGTCTATATATAACGTATTGAGATTAGCTTTTATCGTGTTAAAAGACTTGACAATATGTTGTAGTTTTATGCTGTTTATAATGAAAATGAATTTGAGAATATTTGATGTCAAGATAATACTTACAGATTGGCTAATGCAAAATGCCATAATTTTACACTATCGATTGACTATTCCCAAGTAGTCATCAAACAAAAGACAATGATCAGTTCCTAGAAACAACAACAACTTCATATAACTATACTTTAATCACTTACAGCAAATAACCCATTACCAATTGCCCAAGGTATAGGACAGTATCTAATCATGATTACTAAAGGTAAACCCTTTACTCTCATTACATTACCAAATGCTTCCCATTTTTCATTTTTACCAAAGTCTAAATAACTTAGGAAGAAAGTCTGCATCGATGTAATTCAGCTTTCCATCCATATACTGTCAGTCAGGAGACAACGTCGTAAATACTCACTCTAACCGATATAAACGAGATTATCGATCCTAACATTGAAGCAACGATTGATATCATTGCTCCAGTCTTCATACCATATGTAAATCCAATCAAAGTTAAAGATCCCATAAATCCAAATAAAGGTGGATGTGAACTTAAAACTATCGAGGTAGATCATCAGCTAAATAAGTAGTCAGATCTGACGAAATTGATTCCTACTTACTGCAGAATAAACCACATATAACCACTCCTTTCCATCCCATCTCTCGTAATCTCAACCCTAAATTGTTAAAGAATAAACCGATTCTTGTAGGAGTTATGATAATTACCAAAGCTAGCATTAAGAAATGCATAAATGTTATGAACCTGTTTGATCAGAGAGAAGAAATTCAATATCAACGTTAGAAGATAATATAATTTCGAAATTCAGTCGAGCTATCATATGCGAAGAGATGTATTCACCATATTGTTGCCTATGTCGTTTCAAACGTGCATCAGCTTTTTCACTGCTGATCAGACCTTATTGAAAGTGTTATGATAAAATGTCTATATCACTTACCTTCCCTTTCCTTCCCAGTTTATTATACCTGTGTACCATCTCTCTAGGCATACCTCTCGCACGATGTATCAAAGCTTTCACATCGATATCTCGCAAGTTCATGCCCAAAATACCTTCATTCCGTCTACGCGTAGGTGACATTTCAAGTCTTGGCATTTTTGTTGATGCGTCTTTTGTTTAGATCACTGTGAGAATTCCTTCAGTAATATCAGCTAGTATTGTAGGCTTGAGGAAATCAGTATCCAGTGAAGATCTATTCAATGTAAAAGAAAAGAATGAACAGATCATCGGCCGAGGATAGATATATATTTATAATGAGACCGTCTCAGATGAGCATCGCATTATCGCTGTATCAACTTAAGTTATATGTTACGAACAACTAAGAGGGGCTCCGAGTCAACACCCTGACTTTAAGTTAGCATGAAAGTTGTCTTCGTTTTTATTTGTATTCTTTCACTTCTTAGCTTCCTGGTTCTTACGTTTATAATCTGTGACCATTCGAGATCTACCATCCAAACACATTGTTCTGGGGATACATACTTGAGTCGAGGGAGAACACAATGGCAAATCAACCTTCCATCAACACTGCTCCAAACGCTGAGGCTTCGACTTCGACCTCAACATTGATACCACCTCGTCAAGCATTATTACAAAATATAACCACTCAATCAATATTGATAAATCAATTATTTACTTTACTCGGTTCTTCTTCTTCCTCTTCATCGCTCAGTGGGACAAATAACACGGGGCTACCTAGTCAAGGTAGCAGCGGTGTTCAAAATGGTAACATAGGTGGTATGGGTGGAGTTGAACAGATATATCATTCATTACAATTATCCACAGTGGATCTATCAAATTTATTGAAATATACATATAAACATCAAGAAGAATATAAAAAGGTGATTGAAAAAAAGGAAAAAGTTGAATTGCTAGAAAAGAAAGTAAGGAATTTGATCAAAAATTTAGAAAATGATAGAATTGATTTAGAAGAATTAGTTGAAAATGGTAAAAAAGTGAAATCAAATATTGAACAAAGTGAAAAGAGTGAGTTTGATTGATAATGATAACAATTAGCTCCCTTCTTTTCAATCATCTGTTATTGAAATGAAGAAGGGAAAAGATGAGATGCTTGCTTGAATGCTCATTCATATTTTTGCTATTTGGTTGTGATAGATTCAATAAATGTATCAACAATATTATCACATTCAATGATATTATCAAAATATTCTTCTGCACCAATATCAAATTTAATGTCAGATATAGATAAAAATCAATTAAATCAACCTTGGCCAAATGAAATGTTAATGAGAATGGGTTTATTATTTCAAATGAGTGGAAATCAAGGTATGGGTGGTATAGGTAAAAAGAGTAATCTTACTGATGGTAAGTTGAAAGAAATTCGTTCTAGCGATACTTGTTTTTCCATCATATCAAGCTTTCTTTGATCAAACATATCTAGATACCATGCTGACTATTGCTATGTATTTTATTTTCTTTGATACCTACTCAGAAACTAAACTTGAAACTACCACCAATGATCAACCTCAACCCACAATTATACATGAAGAACCTACAAGGAAATATGATCCAAATGCTGTTTTCACATTAGATCTCAATTCGGATGATTCAGATGACGATTGACCCCAAGAGGCAGTGAAGCAAACATAGCTTATGAAGACTAAATGAATAACTCATTAGATTTCCAACAATGTCGGTCGCTAGACTTTAGAGGATATGTTTGACCATTCACTTTATTGTGAATATCTACAATACAACTCGTACTCATGTCATAGGATATCATTGTGGTGATTCATCAAAAATCGCAACTTCGATTCACCAGTAGGTTCCCATACATCCTCACGGAGAGATCACTTCGTCATCCTATAATAGCAATGAGTTTTAAAGTATGGGTATCAATCGATGCATGTTGTATTTGTGTTATACCCCAGATATGTCTCCAATTAACAGGAATCATGTTGTACAGGAAAATAAATCGTTATGGAAAGTCGTATCTGTTCTACAGAAATGAAGAAAGGACACTTTCAAAATTCAGCTCAACAAGAGCTGTTTAATTGTTCTTCTTCCAGTGATGGCATTTGGAAAGTCTAGCAAAATTCATTTATTTCTTGATTGTTCTTCCACACTCCGCCCTTGAAATCTCTCCTTTTGACTAAATGTCTAGTCTACAATTCCTGGTCTTAGATTCCCTTCAGATCGCAGACTACCAATTCTTCAACATCTCTCTACTAAGAGGTTCAGTTTCCATTTCATATTCAACATCAACCTTAGGTCTTCTAACACCTTTCTTAGTTGATGAACCTTTAGGTGGTAATTTCCTTTTAGTTCCTGCCAAAGGTCCATTAGAAGGTTTACTTGGTGGAGGTGGTCTTTTAGCTGTTGGTTCTTGATCGTCGCCTTCTTCCTCGTCATCTTCATCTTCGTCGGAAACATCAAGATCTGATGGGAAGTCTTGACCGTCTGAACCTTCTTCTTCGGAGTCAAATTCGTCGAACTGGGCGAGAAATAAATTATGATTATTAGCTCAGACACTCGGATTTACGGAATAGGATGTAATAGATCGTCTAAAAGCAGGTTGATCAAATAACAAAAGCTAGAATTATCACTTACTTCACTTCCACTATAATCTTCTAAATCAGCAACTGATTCATCATCAGTATCTTCAATATATTCTCTTTCACCACCTTCATATTCTTCTTCTTCTTCTCTTTCTTCATCAGAATCCAATAGAGAATCATCATCCTCCATATCTAATTCTAATTCTTTTTCTTTACCTTTTCTATCTAAATCTAAAACTTGTTTCCAAACATCTTCATTTACATTTAATGGTTGATCACCATATGCTTTTGAACGTAATCTTTCTAATAATTCTTTTTCAATATTCTTTTCTAAATGTGCTGCTGCTAAAGCTTTTCTTTCTCGTGTAGCTTCTCTTCTTTCAAGTTTCTTCTTAATTCCTACTTTCTTTGGTCTAGGAATAATAGTAAATTCATATTAGCTTTATATACTGTAAAACATAATACGGAATCAAGGCAAGTTGGGATTACAGAGATGAAGTATATGAGTAACGAAAGATAGGAACTCACTGAGCTGTCAAACTCAATCTTCTCATCTTAATCAAATATTGGGTTATTTTCGTTATACGTTGTTTACATTTATGCGTTATGAAATTTGGCCAATATATCAATTCTTTATCAATCTATTTGTAAACAATGCAAATATTAGTTGTCGCGTCGGTATAATGTAAAATCATACTAGGATTACCAATTTACCTGTTCCAAAGCTTTCACGTAGTTATTCGATAATTTTATCCTTTCCCACATGTTCGCCGGTGTATGTGCTCTTTCAATTGTTTTCATATATAGATAAAGTACACCTGTGGATAGTTATGACGGGATGGCCATTAGCTCATACAGTCCTAAACCCTGGCCATTGGGATTATTGGCGCAATAAACTATATCAACTACGTACCATCTTTCTCCCTCACAGTAGCATATCGTGAATTCGCTAAAGGACATGATTGCCTTGTACAGAAACCAGTTAAATTGTATTCATTTCTACAGAAATTTTGTGTGGATGTTCTGTATAACATATATACGTCAGTATTTCCTACTTGATCTTCTGATCACGAAAGAGCCTAATAAAGCTTACTTGACTTTGTAAGAGCAGAATCTGTCATGATCAATTTGCTGTTAGCTCATCGTTACTAGCAGCGGCGAGTAACAAGTTGAATTGAACTTACTGATGATTTATGACTGTCCAGATAATATCGTCGGACTACGCTAAATGATGAGCTGTTTTCTGCGTATCAACTTGTCAGGTTTCAACTTACCTGCATTTCGACTTGTTATACACTAGATCGCTGAGTTGGAGGATATGTTCTGGTTATCTTATAACTTAAATCAACCTTTTCAACGATACTTTACACCACCAATTTTGTCAAATACCAAAAAATCTCAAAAATCTCAAAAATCTCTGAAATCTCAAAAATCAAAATAACCGGTGAAGCCCACCTTTGATAGCTGAATAAATGAAATATATCACTGGTTATTTTATTGGATTTTATCCCTCCATGCATCATCCACGTGTCAGTCTATACAAAGCGTCATCATATCATATAGATAATAATAATGCTTTAGCTTTGATTATAATGCTTTAATAACTTATATTTGATATTATATTTGTTATTCCTTATCTCATCTTATTGACACAAGCTCTCTTACATATTATAACATCACATCATGACCTCCATACTATCGCAGCCAACAACTAGTAGAGCAGGAGCATTATTAGCTATGTGTGAGCTTATATAGCATATTACTCCTGTATTGTCGAATTATGCTAATTTGAATTCGAATCAATAGCAATAGCTCGACCGATAGTCATCCCATTACTTTCCCCGAAATACGTTCGAACTCGTCGGTTACCTATTCGACAATTCAGTTCATCTCGTATAGATAAAACAAGTCATTTCGATACATATTTATTTGTAGAAAAGCTGGAAAAACAAGGAATGACGCGTAAACAAGCTGAAGGTGTAATGAGTGTTTTAGCCGAAGTCGTCGAAGAAAGTATAAAAGGGATGGAAAGTGGATTGGTTAGTAAAGCAGAGCAGGAAAAGGTGAGTGCATACTCAAATATCGGATGAATTTCTGAAAACTGATCATTCTATTTCTATATGATTCCCCTTGATCTTCACTTACTTTGTTCGCTCACAACCATTATTTCTCGCTTATTTACGGATAACCCATATATTTGGTTTATCCTCACAAACAACGAATGTGTCATCAATCATAAATAGCAAAGATATACAGAGAAAGTAGATTTTGCTAGACTTAAATCAGAATTACAATTACATGAAAAGAATGATTTGAGTTTAATGAAATCTGAAAATGAAAGATTGATGACAGATGTTGAAAAATTGAAACAAAGATTAAGAGAAGAAATTACAAGAACACAAGCTGGTGTTAGATTAGATTTAAATTTAGAAAAAGGTAGAATTAGAGATGAATCTTCACAACAAGAATTAAAAATTAAAGAAGTTGATACAAGAATTGAATCTGAAATTGCAGGTTTAAGAACTCAAATTGAACAAGCTAAATTTTCAATTTTACAATATTTAGTTGGTGTAGCTACTGGTTCAGGTGCTTTATTGGTAAGTCCACATTATCTATGCTAGCAAATATCAATACAAAATATGTATTATGAAAAGCAGCTAATTGTGATTCTCATTTACCTTTTATAGCTTGCTTATATGAGAATGATGGTGAGCTCTCTTAACTTGATGGAATGCCACCGACGATACCAGAAAGCTGACTTTAGACTACTAGAGATAGATGTAACACCCGGCTCGAAATTGTATTATATATTACCATCAATTGTATCACGGAATATATGGATTATAGACCATTCAGTATCATGCATTATCAACCCACAGGAAGATATCAAACACTGTGACATGTCATACCCATTCTGCATAAACAACATATAACGGAAAAATCTATCTACATATACCCAAAATTGTGATCATAATCTGGTCCGAGCATGGCTCGTATATTGACTATTCCTATCGAGCCTTACCATTCTGATGTATATACCCATTGACGCCATTGGCAAGCTCCGTCTCACTGATCCAGCTATCCAATAAATCGTCCTTCTCTTTCCATTTATTTTCGCACCATTCCTTCAACGATTCCTCGTCTTCAGGCAGATCAGCAATGGGAATCCTGTGAGAAGCATCAAGAGCAAATCAGTATCATCATTCTTCGACTATTTCCCTCAGGGATTTACGCAAGATACCCACCTTCTGACGTGTATTTTGAATTTATAGCCTTCCTTCGCTAAATCCTTACAACCCAGTTGATCAGATAAAGAGGGAACTCTCCATTTGTACTGCTTAGGAGATTGATAAAGTAACGTCAAGTCGTATATGTATTTGATATGGGAATCCTTTAAAGCTATTACAGGCGGGTATTAGCATGACCTGATTTACCCACGAGCGATCCACGAACATAGCTTATAGACTGGTCTGATTGGATGATCTGGATTGGAGAGGAATGGCACTGACCTTGAGCTGTAGAGATAAACCCTTTTGTTCTTGGAAATAAAACATGCTTGAATTCAGACTTGCCCTTGGTTCTTGCGAAAGCTTGGGACTATGCGTGTATCAGAGACATATAACGATGTTAATTATGTTCACAACCTTCCGCTATCAATGGATGGAAACCTACCCTCAATATCTTTGAAGAATTACGTCTTGTACCTTCGGGACAGAGAATTATCCAACAAGGATGAGCATTCTTCTTGACTCTTGAGAAAGCTTGCCTGTAATCGAAATATTTGGAGTGATAAGCTTCGATTCTTTCCTATAGCATTTTGTCTAAAAATGAACAGTAAATCACTGACTCAATCAATCTTTGATCATTTGTCCATTCTCTAGAAACTAAGATCATGCCTATCCCAACGAAATCATATGTTAGTTCAGAGTACCTTCCAAGTATCCTAAACAAAACGGTCTGTTTTGGGTACTAATGCAATTGCATTTAACCCTTGGAAGAGGATTATCATACGTACCCATTGTCCAAAAAGCTAAACCGAAACAAGGTATTTTAAGAATTTCTTTTTTGACAAAATACCTTGAGCTTCCCATCATACCAGCTCTAGAAGATTGATATTGGAATAGGTAATAATCTGAATAACCTAAATGATTCTATACGAAAATGTATTTGTCAGATTATAGAGGGTATTTAACCAGTGTTGGGTAAGCTTATAAAAACTGTTCTTCTCCACTTACTGTGATAACAAAAGCACTTTCCCCTTTAGGTATCTCATCTCCAGTCACTTCAACAGCATCTTTAGCATTCAATGTATTTTCCCAATGGTTTTGCATATATGTCCAGAACCAGTCGCTAAAATGTGTAATACCATAACGTCAGCTGAAAGTCGCAGTTCTTTTGTCAAGATCTCGATCAGCTCACCCGGTCCAGCAGGCAAACTTCCATGATTTATTTTCTGAGAATGGTTTGACTATCAAGGCAAATAACAGACATATATTTGCTATACTGACTAAGAACAGTAACGCGATAGTATGTTTGACCAATGTAATGTTGATTGGCATTTTGTTAGGCAATATACGAAGATACAGTCCGGTCAGCGTTGGTCGGACGATCGAGGTTGTAGTTCTTAAGAGTGACATGAAGTAGTAGTATAATTAATAGAAGGTAATAACGAGTTGGGTTTACTGTCTCCACGTCTTCCAGGATGCTTTTTGTGTGCTGTTCAGGATTGTGTGTATCAGTGAGCAGCGTCGTGGGTTGTAGGAAAGAATGGATTTTATGGTGATTCAGATTGTCATTCAAGTGGAGGCTACAATCATAATATAACCGTGTAGCCGTCGCCATGAGTATATGTGGGTAGTAAATTGGATTACGCGTGGGTGTTGTAAAGTTATTTTTGGTTGTTACATCAAGTTATTATCTGTTGTTATTGTTTTTGGTTGATGAATGGGGTGACTAATGAGGCACCAATTTAAACTTTTAATCTTTTTTATATCCCGACGATCTTCTCAATTCTCTTTGATGATATCATCTGTTTATTACCAAACTGAGTAATCATTAAAATATCAAAAAGCATAAAGATTCCGTCCCGTTCACTTCTTTTAATTTGTAGCCTTTCTACCGCCAAAAGAAGGATACCGCTTAGCTCTAACTTACTCAAAACTCGAAACTTGACACCTTCGCCATGCAATTTGATAGACCTTCAATAATGTACCTCCCTTTGTATTACATATAAGCAGATATCAACCTCTCATTACAACACCATAGCTTATCGATACAACTTTCACTGCTGGCGCAACAATCCTTAAGATGTATCACATCCTTTTCTCAGAAATCGTTCAACCGCGACCCTGATTGCCTCTATTTCAAAAGGATGGCCGCTGCTACGGATGATGAACATTAGTTGAGATAGTACCTTTCAAGATTGAGTTTTTCGTATGTGTCAAATCGTAATCAGTGCAGGACTTCAAATGCAATACTCATAGATTAGTCGACTACGTATTTTGAGCAATATTAGCGCAACAATATGGATGATCTAGATTTCAGAAAATAGGTGTCGAGATATTTGGACAAAGGATGGAATGGATAGAGTATATCCCTTCGCTGTCAATTATCTCAGCAATCTACTAGCCACTCTCATCCTTTCTCTCCGCAAATTCTGGCTGAACATATGGATATATTCCTTTGTAACGTATTTGGGGAGATTGAAAGGCAGGAGAAGGTTGAGTTAACAGCTATCATGGCGTCTTCATCGTGTGTATATGGCCTATACGGGAGGAAATGTGAAGATTGAGTTTGATCAAAAATTGAAAGATACCTTACAGCCTCTCTAGCCTTTGTTCTGATGGAATATGCTCTTTCTTGACAATCCCTTTTCGTATTTATACCTGGAAACGTCCCCTTTCTACTCACTTGTTCTTGTGATGCATCGTACACGCTCATTCTCTATTTCTCCTATCCTAAGATTTCAACTCTTTACGCTCTTTACATTCTTCCACGCAACAGATCTTCAACCGCACAATTGCCATGAGGCTTAACACTATACTCACATGCGCTCTTCCTACTTTTGTCGTCACTCACGCTATCAGCCTAGGTAGATTTTCAGCTTTCTACGCTAGATCCGAAGAAGTGAGTACATAATTTGTTCCTCTCACCGACTAACCTATTGTCGAATATAGCTAATATGATTTATAGGGTGTAACCGCTATCAATGATAATGACATAGTCGCTCTCCTATCAGGAATGGATATCAGACTGAGCAATTCATTTGTTCCTGGTAAACCATTTGAAACCGTCTCATTAGTAGAAAGAAATACACCAGAAGCACCTCAACCTGCTGGAGAAAGTACCACCGAAAATGCAGCTACACCCACATCGTCTACTGAAAACTCAAACCCACCGATCACGAAGACTAGAACTCATTTTGAGACTGTCACGGAAAGTGAGTTACCTTCAACTTCAAGTTCAATTAACCAGCCTACACCTACAGTTTCGCCCTCGCCCTCACCTACAACTTCGTTGACACCAGAAGAATCTTCAATAGTTGAGAATTGTAAAGGTGCTTGCCCAACTTCGACTGAAGATGCTCCACCACCACCTGCTTCTACGTCTGAAGCTGCAATCCCTTCCGCGTCTACCGCTTCGCCACCTGCCGCATCAGAAGAAGAGATGGAAGAATGCGACGAGGGTAAAGATCAACCTGTCGAAACTATCCAAGAAGCCGCTGCTCCTACTGAGACGCCTCGACCTGCTTCAGGAACTACCGAGCCAGCTATCGCTCCTACAGAATCGCCATCTCCAGAAGATGAGGAGGAAGATGACTGCGAGGAAGAGGAAGAAGATGAGGACTGCGAGGAAGAGGAGTATGAAGAATACGAGGATTGCGAAGATGATGAAGAGGAGTCGCCAGCTTCAGCTCCAGCTCCTACTACTCAACAAGCTGCTGCTCCAACATCCAATTCTCCAGCCGATGCCAATGATTCCGACGAAGAAGATTGCGAAGAAGAAGAAGCTGCCCCAGCTCCCTCTGCGCCAGCTCCAGAAACCACCGGACAAGCCGCTGCACCCACTTCTTCTTCTTCTTCAGAGTCACTCTCCAATACAGCTATATCACAACAGCCAACATCAAGTACTACTGATATTGCGGCAATGCCCACTACCTTTAAGACGGCGACACCTTCTACCCCTGGAGCTACTGTAAGCAGTTCAACGGTATGTGATGAACACACAAAGATCAACTCAATTCCTGCATCAACTCCAACTCAACCTGCGCCAAAAGAAGGTGATTCCGCTCCCTCAAACTTCATTGCAGACGACAATATAGTGGACAATTCCGCCGTACATACGGATATCAATGACGCACCCGCTCATATTGCCTTCGTAGAAACAACTTCGACTAGGAAATCGAACACCTAATCAGTTGTGAGTCACTACATATCGACATCGAAAAAAGGCAATGCAGTGATGCCTTAGACAAACTGCTGACGTCTGATCACATCAGTTCTAGAAGATCTCGTGCTTGTCATGCTCCGAAACCTTTCTCTCCCGTGTAAACTTATGATTCAGTAAACCTAGCCCCTTAAACACCCTCATTCACTTTACCCTTACTCACGGATAATTTATTGTCTCGATCTCTGCTTAATATACGTGATAGTGGTGTTTTGTGATGCAAAGCTGGGCTGGATCCACCTTTCATGTGCAGATGAATCAACCACTCGCGATTGGTAGATGATAAATGGTGGATCTTATGATATACGCGATACGTTTTCAAAGGAGACAGTGTGCATCGCCATTGTTTGGTGTATTCCTTTCTCTGACATGCTTCGACAAGGTACGACATTACAACAGATGAGCACGTACAGCACCAGAGTAGACGAGATCGCTGTTGCACAATTTCATGCTGACTTAAAAAAAATCAACAAACTTGTCTATCGATGGAAGGGTGACAAGTAGCTTGCCATGCTGCACTCCGAATAACTGGTAGCTTCTATTGATAAAAATCACAATGCGAAAGCTGAGGAGGTTTGAAATCACTACAATCGACAGAATACCACCTACCTCTTTATACATCTTCGACACTTCCAAGGTTTTTTGTCATTTGATAGAGCCATAAGTGGTTCAATGCCAACTTTATCAGAAATTACTGCTGGCCAAAAATAAGCTTACTAGACCAGTAAAGTCACATACCGAGAAACAAGATACTGAACTCTTTGCAAAGCTCCGCGAGAAGAAAAGATTGACTGTATTTGATCATACAAAGCTGAGCGCACAGCTGCTTTTCAGCAGAATGCAGTATGGGGTACCAACACTAAAGGTGATTTGAGAGCCAGGAAGACATTTTGCCATTCTGTTGTATCGAGACTGCCTGCAAGATCCCATTGAGCAGCAGCCAGCCACGCAGCCAATTCCCTCTCATAACCTATTATAGGACCACCTTTATCGTATAGCGCTTCCATCGAAGGATCCAACTTGAGTAGTTTGTAAATCATAAGTCGGCTGTATTTGATCTTGCGCTCCATGCCTGTTGGAAGGGCGTTCCGTGATGTATCAAGTTTGCTTGATTGGTCCATATATGATCACCTGTCGCATTTCTCGGTTCATCTATCCATATAGCAGTAAGATGTTTTGCAGTAATTTCTGCAGTTATTAATACTTGAAATGAACAACTATGAAGCCAGGACAAGATTGCCACATCCATGGATGCAAAGTATATTTCCGATATTTTCCGATCTTCAATGATACACCCATTCGAGGAGCGTGGCATAATATAATCAGTTTAAAAACGGGATCAAATCACAAATCACCATTATAATTGCATGTAGTGAAAAGCCAATGATATCGTCTGAGATTGAGAGGTGAACTTGAACAAAGACTTGAACTATCATTAATTGTTGACTATACTTCAAATAGCTGTTCACTTATCACCTTCTACCATCATCAACCCCATCAGATCATCATGCCTTCCATCACCAAAATGATCTTCGGGAACGGTCCCCTCGGTCCTTCGTAAGTCTAGTCGAAAATATAGAATGTTTAGCAAAGGGGAAAACGCTGATTTGATGATTATCCGCGATCATCCGATTTTACAACTACTCACAACAATATCATCAATATCAATAAACATGACATACATACACGACCTGCTCAATAACATCATACTACCACTCGAATGTTATCACTGTAACTATATTGCCCATTCATTATCCATATCCGACATCAAATACAACAGCTTCGCTCCATTCATTAGAGCAAGACCAGGATTACAAAAATACTGGGCTAGATGGTCAAACTTCTACAAGAACGCTGCTGGTTATAGACAAAAAGGTTACCTTTATGATGACTTGATTGTAGAGGAAACACCCCAAGTACAATTAGTGAGTTTCATACTATGATACTACATTTCAATGGGAATTTGTGTAATTAGGAGTATATTATACGTCAAATACATCAAATATTGGATTATTGAATACAAAAAGGAGATGTCAGATGATAGCAAAATTCGCTGGAATCTACCTGAAAAGATTGTCAGATGGGGATATCAGTGTCGGGATTAGATTTCGTGGATATCTGAAGGGGTTCTAGGCGAATATGTGTAGAAGTTAAGGACATAGGAGTAATTGCATGGGTATTCAGTGCATATAGCATTGACAACCCAGACAAAGTTCGTGGTGAACTTGGTGTATGGCGTAGAACTTGTCATCGAGTGATAAACAGATGGCGATGGGGAAATATCGGAAAGCAGGTCGAGAACAAGATAGGGGGAATAGAAGTGGACGGGTTATTGTCACAGGAAAGTTAGCTCATATAACTAACTAAACGAATAATTCACGATCCTGTAGGCTCTTAAACGACTCTCAGCTAAACAACGATACGACAGAGTATTCCGAATGCGAAGAGGTCTTACTCAATCAATGGCTCACAAAAACCTACCAAAAGAACAATGGATCAAACCTGAAGAAGTGAGTTATAGATCAAAATCAGCTTGCGGCGAGACTTTCGCGAATGCCCACGGTCGATCTCGTATCAATCATGTAAGAACACAAGCTGATACGTCATCCATTTTTGTCACGCATAGGATGTTCGATACCTTACACCATTAATTGAACAAGTTGTTGCTGAAGAAGCTGAACGAGCTGAATGGGATTACATGACCGTTGAAAAAATCCAACAAAAACGAGCAGAGAAGAGAAATATCTTCTCTAAACGAGAAGGTACACATTAAATGTAGGAATAACCTTAGTTTAAGTAGTGGATCATAGATCAGTGGAACGGATCAAACAATGCATAGCATTATCTCTCATCGTATCGTATCACTGGAGCGAGAATTGTCTTTCTTCTCCGTCAGCTCTTAAACCCCGTTCTTCTTCTTCTTGCTGGATAGGGTTCGAAGAATATTGGTTTATACCTTCTCGAGGTGGATTGGCACCGTACATTACACGTTGAGCTAATACAGCTGAAATACAAGTTAAATCTGAATTAGCTGAAGTCCCATTGCGAGATTTATGGTTATTATCAAGCTTGGGGACAAGTTGAAAACTGACTTACCACTATCCCAGCATAATGTTAATATGGCAGTAGCTTTGAATTGGATTGGTGATCGCCGAACAAAGAAGTAGACGGTTCTGAAAAAGAGTTCACAACCGGAAATATCAAAGTCAGAAGTCAGAATGTGGTATTCGAAAATCACAAAAAGTGGTCAAATTTTTTACAATGTTTCACAACGACATGTAGAGGAGGCATTGAGACTCACTTGAATGCATCACCGAAGAACCACCCCGCTAAAGTAGAAGATCTAAATCCGTAACATGATTTACGTTTGTAATTCGCTATAAATTGTGGTATTGGTAATGTAGATTCTATGAAATTAGATTATATAGATCGAATTAGCATAAGGAGGGCATATACTCATTCTGTGGAGCCTTACCGATTGAGAGCGCTATAAAACCCAATCTGCGAATCGACGTATGTTAGCTGTCAGCCGTCGATAAGTTGAAAAGTAATAACGCACGCATCGATATACCTAAATATCAATATTGTCAGCTTAGGATGGCTGTAATCAAATACTGCGATGATGGTAATATACTTACCACATCCATCTTCCGAGTATGATCTGAAGAACTCCTAGAGTCAAGATTAAAGCAGCTAAGAATTCTAAATAACTTCCATATCCTTCCCATTGCCAAAATTCGAAAGGTCTTTTACCTCCTACACATAACCCTTTTAAGCCACCTGATCCTCTATTATTACTATTGGCAGTAGGTGGCTGAGAAAGATAATCTGAATCTTCCCTTGAATGGCTTTGTGGATTTGGTGAAGAAGGTAAAGGTGATAAAGGAGCATAATTCGTTGCGTCTTCCGAAGAATCCGTGGCAGTAGGTTTGTAATGTAGACATATCGCTAACAGTATAAGCTGCGACACAATGAGAAGCAGCGACTGAATAAGTAGTGCTAAATAGACAGGAGGTCAGTCATTTCACTTTTGCACTTATACATCTGCTAGTGGGCCCATGGAAAATCTACATACGAGTCTCAAATCTATTTCCGAGCCAAAAGAAAACACGTATTATATTGGCTATGAGTAAGACCCCACAAACGTCTGCAATGCTAAGATGTCAGCCACGCAGCCTCATCCGTCTCTCGGAACTCTGAAGATTGATTCTAATCTCGATTGACATACCGTGCGAAAATCCTGAAGAATCTCTGAATCGATACAAGGGTGACTGGGTCAATCATCCTGATGCGTGTAAATGTTTTCCAATATTACCTGGTATATACAAACTTACTTCTTCTTTACTATGCTATATGCCTATTGTCAGAGTTAGCAAATCCCGTGTATATACAGTAAGATGTTGTAGCTTACTTGATCAGCATATATGAGAGGTGGCCTGTATACTGCTTGTCAACTTTGAACCAGTCAACTTAGGTGTGAATGATTCAACTTACCCTACGGCCATACCTATCCCTGCTAAAGTACCCAGAACCGTCATCTTGAGAATGTTTCATAAGGTATCTCACAGTAGTGCTTGAATGCAGGAGTCGTGATTCTTTACTTGATCCTCAGTTGTTCTGAAATGGATATATGACTGAAAGTGTAGAATAATAAGCCGTTGATGAATTGCATGACTGCTGAAACTGAGAGATGCTCGGTTATTCGGTGCCCCGCATACTAAATTGTCAGTTGCTACTGTATTTTACCAGTTCCCATTTGACAATTACGAGACGTTTATTTCATCTTGATAGAATGATAAAATGATAAAATGGGCGAATATGAAGTTGAATTTATTTCGTATGACTTAACGCATAACATCGTCAGCATATCAGCATATCAGCCTTAGACTGGTAAACAATCGTATCTCTATCAAAGCAACCATCACTTCCATAGCAGCAAATCTTCCACCTTGACTAAAAGCTGACTAGTAAATCAATAATGGCTTCGCAAGTTCCTCCTTCCAAAGCACCAACCCCTTTATCCGATCGACCACTACCTCCCTCAGCTTCTTTATCGGAACCAGCGGATTATAAAAATACATTTAGAGTGAGTTGGGGAAGGCAACTTACTCCGCCATGTGCAAGTCTTGCATCAGACCGGCTCGATTCCCCCCTATTTCTTGTTATAGACTTGCTAATTCGGTGGCAATATTTAGGGTCGTATGACAGCTTCGAAGGTCAGTTGAGCAAATGCGGACATCCCAAATCTACAGAGAAGAAATGCTGATAGTAATCTCGGAAATCACACTCGAATAGTTCGCAGATCCGTGTGAAGCAGCATCAAAGGCTTCTTTAGAATGTTTGGAAAGATCGCATTATAATCGTGATGAGGTGAGTTACTAAAAACAACTTTCTTCAAAGTATACATGATAGCAGTCGAACATCTCATAATCTCATCGTATTGCTCATCCCATCTGCTCACGCAGCAGGAGTTTTGGATTGCTTGTTATATCTGCTATATGGTTATGCCGTTCCCCCAAATCACTTATACTGCTCAATCCGTCTCAACCATTTTATATCTTCCGCTTCCGCTTGCTTTCCATTATAGTCTTTTTATGATCTCTTGAGCGAATAATCATGTTCACAGAAATAATATCTGAAGCTGACTTCAATTCGCATCTTGTAGTGTTTGGATTTCTTCGCAGCTTATAGGGAATGTAAAGGCAAATGGGTGAGTTACTAAGAGTCTCTTTATAATCCTCACGCCAGTAACGATCTTTCATCTATCTCGCAGTATCGTAGATGTCGCTCGCTAAACTGACACATCATGTACTCTTGCAGACCGCTCAGCGTAAAGAGGACGCACGGAAAGGTCGAGATACTGTTTAATTAATTATGTAAAAATGTCACCATTTATAAATACCTGGCGCTATCAGCACATTGAAAGCTCCGACAAACAGGCATTCAGTACGCTGTGCTACTGTTATTCGCTTGTTGGCCTTGATGATGACACACAAATACCCCTTCAGCTCAATTGCAATCTGAGATCGTCACTTTCTCATCCTACTATCCTATCTTCATTACCTCACTCTGTCTACTTGTTCACCTGGTGACCATCACCTCAATCGGATACCAACGACAGCAAGCGAAAAAAAACTACAGCACCCGGGATTCCCAAGTGGTCCCCCACCTTGGTACTAACCGAGCGATAGGTAGCTTAAAACTGCGCCGAGCGGACGAGAGGCGGTGCTTTATACCTTCTATGGCCGTAGATGAAAATAACCTTTTTGATTGTCCTAGAAGTATAAGCTTGAAACCGCTTGTTGATTTGAGCAACTTTGCGATTCAATCACGAGCGAACAACATTAATATGGCAAGAAACCTCGCTCATTCAACGCTTACCGCACTTAATTAAATTGATCTTGTGCCTATATGCAGTTGGTTCAAACAAGTAAAGTGATAGTAGGTGTCTAATATGACGAGTGATTCTATACCTTTGGAATACCTATGACCTGGTCGAACCTTGTTAGAAAGCTATCAGTTCTCAGTCTCTCGGAATGGAATTGTACACATTCAGCAGCACCATAGATAGTTGCACTCCATGTTCTCATCATCTCGTCAAGAATCAGACATTCCCGAAACCATCTTCTTCTCGAGCTTCTCTGTCGATCATTTCACATTTCCCAATGACTTTTTCGGCCGGATTATTTCCTAAAGCGGGTATTACCGCATCCGAGTAATGCGATAATAACGTAATCTCCGTGTAGTATAACGTAATCACTTTATACTTTATTTATTTCACTTGAGCTTATAGCTTTGTTGCTGCCAACAAAGACAGCGTCGCTACTGCTTCATCATATCATAATATCAATAAATCCCAACAAGTATCCTTGGACTCGCTCTAATCCCAATCATCTCATTGCTATCTGAGTCCATTTGTGTCAAGTACTTCAGGAATATCAAGCCAACAACAGCAATAATAAATTTGAAACGCGGTTCCGAGAAGGGGTGTGTAAGCGGATTGCACCTGTTCACCTGTTCGCAGATCACCAAGCATCACCGAGCATCACCAAGCAACAATACAGTATAACAAGTGAAACTTCGTAGCCTTGGCAACTCAAAGTCGAACACGACACCTGGCTATTACCCAAAGATCAAGAAGCACTGGTGCACAAATTTTCTACCAATACCACATATCAATATACTCAATTGTTCTTCTCATTCTTCCTTCTCATCATTCAAATCTCAACTGTTCCCCATTGATATGGCTCTTCCTACACACACCCGGAACCGCTCTGCTAGTGGTACAGGCTTGTTGAATACTTTAACAGCTGTTATACCGGCACCCATAACATCGATATTTACTTCGCCTCGAATAACACACGGTATAACTCTAGGTGGAGAAGAAGATGGCAAATTCGGGGAATCTAGTACATCAGGCTTATTGAGTAAAGAAGCACCTGAAGGATTGAAAAGAGTCGAACTTAGAGTAGGAGGGATGACTGTGAGTCCATATAGCTCCTGTACAGCTCCTTTATCAGTACAACTATTCCTCAGCACTGTGTAGTGCTCATCTGATAAGCATATAATGCTGACTAAGCCACCAGTGTGGAGCTTGTGTAGCATCTATCGAATCTATGTTGGTGCAGCCGGGTATAAAGTCTGTTCAAATATCATTGTTAGCTGAAAGGGGTGTGGTGGAATATGACGAAAATTTCGTGGATCAACACGGGAATAAATGGGATGATGCTAGGATAGCGGAAGAGATTGAAGATATAGGTTTTGAAGCAACCGTAGTAGAAAAGAGTGAAGTCGATGAAGTTGAATTACGAGTGTATGGGTGAGTGTTTGTTGTCCTTTCGCCACATATTGATAGACGCTTACCTACAACAAATAGATTGGAAAACCCAGAAGTAGCTGAAGCTTTACTAGAAACCACGTCCAATTTAGCAGGAGTTCATTCAGCAACTTTAACAGCACCATATACACACCTCGCACTCACTCATTCACCTTTACTCATATCTTTACGTACTCTTGTCGATACTTTATCGGCAAGATTCCCTCAATTATCGTTCTTGCCAGTATCAACTCGAGATGATTCACAATTAGCATCTTTACAGAAACACAAAGAAACAGCTACATGGAAAAGGACATTCATGATTTCCGCTGCCTTCGCTATACCAGTTTTCGCTATAGGGATGTTAGCCATGTACCTCCCTCACTGGTTGATGGGCTGGACAATGTGGAAAGTGATGACAGGTATATATCTTGGTGATTTAGTTTGTCTAGGCTTGACAATCCCGGTTCAGCTGTTCTTAGCAAGAAGGTTTTACACAAGTGCTTGGAAATCTGTCAAACATGGATCAGCAACTATGTAAGTTCATTTCCTGATCCCATATCCGATAGTGACACTGACAATTTATGCAAAAGGGATGTTCTTGTCGTTCTCGGTACTTCTGCAGCTTTCACCTACTCCGTTTTTGCCATGTTTTTCGCAATGTTTGCTTCTGATCCAGATTTTCATCCTCAAACTTTCTTCGACACATCAACCATGTTGATCACCTTTGTTTCCCTTGGTCGATATATCGAGAACCTTGCTAAAGGTAAAACATCAGCAGCTCTTACGGACCTCATGTCATTAACACCATCTTCCGCAACAATCTACGTCGACACGCCTCCTGAAGGTGAAGCTGTAGACGCTTCCGCTCCAACTAGAAAAATTCCTACCGAACTTGTACAGGTCAACGATATTGTGTTGTTAGTCCCAGGAGAGAAGATACCGGCAGATGGAGATGTTTTGACTGGTGCTACATCTGTGGATGAGTCTATGGTGACTGGAGAGGCTGTACCTGTAGCAAAGAAAGTAGGAGATCAAGTCATCGGTGGTACCGTTAATGGCTTAGGAACAATCACATTCAAGGTCACTAGAGCAGGCGCGGATACAGCTTTATCGCAGATTGTCAAGTTAGTCGAAGATGCTCAAACCTCCAAGGCACCCATTCAACAGTTCGCAGATCGAGTAGCCGGTATCTTCGTACCTATCGTTATTGGTCTGAGTCTATTGACTTTCATTGGATGGATGATTATCTCGCTCTTGAACTCAACAGGCAATCTTCCGGATGTATTCCATTCACCTGGAGTCAGTAAATTTGGTGTTTGCCTCAAGCTATGTATCTCGGTCGTTGTCGTCGCCTGTCCCTGTGCGTTAGGTCTTAGTACACCTACTGCAGTAATGGTAGGTACAGGTGTAGGTGCTCAGAATGGTATCCTCATCAAAGGTGGAAAGGCTTTGGAGGCATGTAAAGACGTCAGAAGGGTGGTAGTAGACAAGACAGGTACCGTAACAGGAGGAAAGATGCAAGTAGTTGCCGCAGCTTGGGCGCCATCTAGTAACCTTGCGACCGGACCAAACAACTTTGAAATAGATACACCAGCTACCTTATCTTTGACGACGGCGGCCGCACCATTACAACGTCATACTCTTCTTTCAATCTTGTCACTCGCCGAAGCTAGATCAGAACATCCCTTAGGTGTATCTATAGCAGCATATGGAAGAGAAATACTTTCTTCAGCTGGATTATCGCCGCCCAACGGAGAAGTACTTGAATTTGAGTCACACACAGGGGAAGGATTAGAATCTTTGATAAAGTTATCCAACGCTTCTGTAGAAGAACGTGTTAGAATTGGAAAATCAAGTTTCGTCTTGTCTTCCGATAATGAAAAATCAGAGGAAGCATATGGAACAGCTGAATTACCAACCAGGATGAAAGAATTTGAAGAAAGACAAATGACTTTAGCTAGAACAGTCATATTTGTTTCCATCATTAGATCATCAAAATCTATCCCGGTATTAGCACTTTCTTTGGCCGATTCACCAAAACCTTCGTCAACACACGCTATCAAAGCTCTCAAAGATATGGGTATCAAAGTCACGATGTTGACCGGAGATGCGGAGATAACAGCTAAAGCCATCGCAAGAGAAGTTGGTATAGATGAAAATGAAGTATACGCTGGTGTCAGTCCAAAAGGAAAAGCCAAGATAGTAGGTGATTTGGGTGAGAAAGATGGCGGTGGTGTAGCCATGGTAAGTAGACTGTCAATCTTTTTCGTTCAAGAGCATATGTAGTAGCTTTGTTCTGACCGGATGTTCTGTTATTATAGGTTGGAGATGGTATCAACGATTCACCTGCACTAGTAGCTGCATCACTAGGTATTGCTTTATCATCCGGAACATCAATCGCTATGGAAGCTGCCGATGTGGTATTGATGAGATCAGATTTATTAGATGTCGTGGCGGCTTTAGATTTAGGTCAAAGTATATTTAGGAAGATCCAAGCAAATTTACTCTGGGCATGTTGTTATAATATCTTGATGATACCTTTAGCAATGGGTTTCTTTTTACCTTGGAACATACATTTACATCCCATGATGGCCGCTGCCGCTATGGCTTTCAGTAGTGTCTCAGTTGTCTGTTCCAGTTTAACATTGAAAGTGAGTATCCTTATTCTTATGTAAAAAAGGCAATTATCTGTGCATCGATAAGTAAACCCTAAGTCGATTTGGTCGCTAATAATCTTGTCTTTATAGTGGTGGAGAAGACCAATTTCATCTGTCATGCCAAATGAACCTTATTCACCTGGCGGAACAGTAAAAGGATTTTCGAAAATGCTTTTCGAACTTAAGGAAACCACTATCGATGGATTAAAAGGAATAATATCGATAGGCTCTGAAGTCACAAGAAGGGGAAGTGCTTTACCTCTGTTAAGAAGATTGAGTTTGCGTAGACCATCTAGATCAGCTTATGAAGCTATTCCATTAGATAGATCAAATACACCTCTGCCTCCTAATCCTGTATAGAATGGATATTATAGAGACCGGACTGATATTTTTAGTTTTTCCTCCTTGATGGTTCGAAGTTTCCATTACTTTCGATTGATTATATTTAATTCATATCGTAGGTGTACTTTTACAACATGCATACGATGCGAGCCTGTATGATTGGCTGGGTATATTTATTCTATTCTATTGAAGGTCCGTGTAAATGGCAATGTGTAAGCAATAGGTACCTCCAGTTTTCTTATATCTGCCGTTTAGTAATTTAGTGATGTATTTTTCCTCCTACACCCCACTTCTCTTTTAAGAAATCGGTCATCCATTCATATACCTCCCTGTATGCTTTCCGTTTATCCATGGAATGGTTACTGTTCGTTTTGACCAACAACACATGCGTGTATTAGCTATAATACTCCCTGTAAAGAACCATCTCGTGCGCTCATATACTCAAGGGCAAACTTACGAATCTGTGAACATTCTAAATCTCCAACCTCTGACTTGTTCTTGAGTTAACTTATCTAACAGACTTGCAGAATTTGCATAATGAACATTATCATCACCACTTCCATGGGCCCAAATGAAATCTACCTTATCACCAGCAAAAGAAGTGACATTATTTACCGCGCTTTTATTGTATCCTTCTGAATTTATTGATGGGGTGGACATGTATCTTTCTGTGTAGATTGAATCGTAGTACAGCCAATTTGTTACTAACAGAAAATGAGATGTTAGCAAGAGCTAATGGTACTAAGCAGTATCCTCCCTGGAATGTTGCAGATGGAACATTCAATGAATCCATATAACATACCTGGCGCCACAGCCACTACAGATAAGAATTGAATGTCAGCCGATTATCCAATAAAGATCAATTGAGTGAGAAGCAATCACTTACTTCCCAAAGTAAAGATGCCTGAATCAGCTTCAACGGTTTTACAAGTCATATAGCCACCGTAACTCTGCATATAAGTCAAACTCAGCAATCGATATCATCAGTGACGCGCAACCGAGATTGCTCACCCAACCCCAAATACCAATTCTCTTTCTGTCTACATAACCGCGTTTTACCATTTCTTTGGCGGCATTGATTTGATCGACGACCTCCCAATGACCTAAATCATCTATAACAGGGTTACGCAACTGACGGCCTTTGAACCCTGTGCCTCGTCCATCAACGACGACTACGATATATTTCAACGTAGTCACTAGATAGGTGTGCCAGTCCCGTTCAAATCGATTATGAACCATTTGAGATCCTGGTCCACCATATCTGATTGTGAGGCCCGTATCATCAGCTGATGCAAGGAATATTACAGTAAAACCATACTCACACTCTCATCAATACAGGATATTTCTTCCTTCCCGATGTGTCGATATTTGGTGGTAGCATTTCCATGACATTTAGCTCTGATGATGATTGGCTTGTCAGTCAGATAATATTGATGAAGAATACATGACCATATAACAGCAATACGCACCGTATCCATCACTCTCAATCGTTTGTCTAGTAATAATAGGTCGAACGAATTCGCTTAATGTTTGATTCAGTTTAGCATTGCCCTCAAGCAAAACATTAATAGCTATATCACGGATGTTAGCTAATTATGGACAACAAGTTGTATACCAGCTTCATCCGGCGACTCACGCTCCTCTTCCGGATCTGATTGCACTAATCTTTGCCAAGGGACCTCAGGACCTCTGTAGCCAAGAACGTAATAACCTGCACCGGGGGAGAAGGACACTTCATAATATCCGGGTGATGAACTATCTGTGATAGCTGTAAGTTTCTGTTCATATTGCTCGGTAGATGCAGTTGGTAAAGGCGCTGAATACAGGTGTCTGTCTATCGAGGGAGTGGCAGCCATAAAGTATCTAAACGTCGTCCGGTGTCAGGTTCATTCCACTTGATACTTTGAGGAAGATCTATGTTCAGCGCTGGACTCACATGATCTGCCTTGCAACGTCGACCCCAGCGATGTCTGTGACTTCCCATTCACCTGAAGTGATCCATATCGGTTCAGCAGCATTGATGGGACTGAAAAGGGCAATATGATTGTAACCTCCGTTGGGAACGATATCAAGATAACCCCCAACAGTTCCTCTTACAGGAATGACATTCTGGCCCTAGATGTAACGAAGATTATCAGCATACAGTCAATGGTAGATGAGAAGGGTGTGCTATTTGTAGATAGCATGTCGGGTCGTTCTAACTTACATGATCTATCCAGCCATCATCACCTTCTTCTCCATTCTTGCCCAGAGTTCTAACAATATCCCCTTGATTCTTCCCATCTTGGAAGAGCACCACGTTCCCTTTTCTTGCAGCCCTATCGATTTCTTTGACCAATAAAGCATCGTCTGCTACCCAACCTACTTCAATGATGATTCTGTTGTCAAGCGGCATTTCGCCTGCCCATGATAGTTGGTGACGAGACTGAGAGGATATACTGTAAGTATGAATTGTTACCAAAGGATTGGGTGTTCCTGGTTTAGGGTATCTAAGTAAACTATCAGGATTACATGTCAAATGTATCAAGGAAACTTAGGAGTTGGAGAGACTTACTTCATATCCAGCTCGGTAGCATATTGATGTACTTCGAAAGCATCATTCGAGGGGTTGTAATATTGTAACTTGAAATCCCTGACTGCTGACTCATCACTTCTGAGGAAAGCCAAAGTCTGGGCATTAGGTGACCACCAGAGAGCAGAATCAGTTTCGAAGACTTCTTCTTCATATACCCAATCTGGAACACCATTGAAGATAGTTTCACTTCCATCATCCGTTATCTTGATTGATTTAGGTCTAGTCGAAGCCATCTCTTCTTGGGTTATGACATGAAGGTTGTTCTTTGATACGAAAGCTAAAGCATGTCCAACAGGTGACCAGACGCATTTGGTAACTGTAGGATGACTTGATGGAGTTTGAACTGGGAAAGTCACTGAATCTGATCTCCTATGAATCCAATAATTACCGAACGAGGAATGTCTCCATTGTTTGACGTGGTCAGTTTTGAATAACACGTATTCCATATCTGCTGATAATGCCCATGATTGCCAATGTAGGCGATTTCCATGCTCATCTAAAACTTTGGAAGAGTCAACCAAGACCGTTTCATCCGTCATATTGTGTACATCCGTTAAGACGATATTGTTTTCGCTATTGATGTGGGAGAAGGTTCCGTCGGCGGCTACATGGATTAAGGAGGTTGATTAGCTTTCATCGAATCATACTGTATTTTGTCGGTAGCATAGGCAAGCTTGACCCTCTGATCACCAGGGTGGAAGAGGGAAATATGAATATACATCTCACCTTCTTTGACCCAATCCAATTGCTTTGTATAAGCGCTGAAAGTTCCATTGAACACATGATCCATTGTTATTCGTTGGGTACCACTTTTTCCGAAAGTAGGAGCTGAATACCCAGAAGCTGCTAGGCCTCCTATGACAGCTGCAAAAACAAGAATGATTATCAAAGTAGCTAGAATCTTGCGAGATTTTTGCCGAGTTCGGAGCTGTATCACCGTTCATCAACACTGCTATAATCGCAACATACGGAACATAGCTCATTATCCGGTGCACACTTACTCTTTGGGGTGGATGCACAGAATATCCTTGCTCATCACCTTCTCCAGCTTCATCTTCCAGTCTAGGATCATCTCTGAATCTATCTCCTTTTTCATCAAATGGTTCTACTTCTAATTGATCTCTAAATTCTATTGATGACGCGTCTGATAATCCACCGATCGACTGCCTGTTGACCTGTTTGGGCGTCTGTTGTGCAAACGAATTGGTTCCTTCATCTTGATCCGGCACAGGCCCGTATGCTGTTGCCATGTTGATAGACGTACTATGGTATGTTCAAGCGTAGAAAGGAATATGAACAGACAGAAAGATATTATTAACGCAGTTCAGTTTAAGCTTACTTGTTTTCATGATTGATACTCGGTGATGGGCGACTCACCACGTGGCGCGGTTATACCATCTCTTAACAGATGTTGTTGTCTCATTATTCCTATTATCCTATTTTTCATCATCTCTCATACTCCTCATTTCGACGTATATGCACCGCTTGAACCAACTCGAAACTCAACAATTCTAGGAGAGCACAGCATCAAAGTCGACTCCAACAATTCAAAGTATACAATCGATCAAGTACAAGTAATATAGAATACCGGCCGTGATCACGCGTAGTAAAAGGAAAATCCTCTCATCTTCTCCTCTTTCCCTTTCAAAATGATTAAATTCATTCTAGTCCAGGTATGTTATACATATTTCAGTACGATCATTTGGCCATGCTACCAGAAGTGCTAATAAAGTATGGCTGTTATGGTGTATAGAATCGACAAGGAAAGACACGGCTTTCGAAATGGTATTCTCCATATGATGATGATGAGAAGGTATGTGCGCAATCACATACCATTGTAATAATACAGCACACTTTCAACATCACAACACCTTTGCTTCAGTGAAGTTTATAAACTTTCAGATTGCTGACTTTTGCCTTCAGGTGCGATTGAGGGGAGAAGTACATCGATTGATAGCGCCTAGAGATCAAAAATATCAATCGAATTTTGTAGAGGTGAGTATGAGAAAACTCTCGTCGTGATGCTTGTTCCAGCCGATCGACTATTGACATCACTCCATACCTATTCGACATGATAGTTTCGAAATGATAAAATTGTCTACCGAAGATATGCTGGTCTTTTCTTCTGTGTATGTGTAGACTCAAACGATAATGAATTAGCATATTTAGAAGCTATACATCTGTTTGTGGAAGTTTTAGGTAAGTAATCAACAGTCTCTTCAAACTGCCATTGAACGACTGCATATTCTTGATATGATGCTTTCCACAACTTGCTACAAAGTCGAATTGCTAATGCGTATCGTAGATGCTTTCTTCCAAAATGTATGTGAGCTGGATTTAGTGTTTTCGTTCTACAAGGTAAGCTCTCTGACATCCTGGCTACCAGTCTAAAACCCCTATTCTTCTTGCGCCCATTTCTATTCGTGTCTCTTCTTCCTATTTTCCTGAGAACACTCTTCCTCTTCGCTCGACATTTTGTTCTACTCACCCCCGACATTCTACACCTTCCCTCTATACGCCTTCTAACTAATCCCTCCTATTTACCTCAACTGCTCTTGGAATTTCCCCTTTATTCCCCTCTACCATACAATATGCTAACGGAGATTTCAACATATAGGTCTATGCAATTTTGGATGAGGTATTCCTGGCCGGTGAGATAGAGGAGACATCCAAACAAGTGGTTTTAGATAGACTCGACTACTTAGAAAAATTAGAATAGACCCATTATTTTGGTCAGTACTCTACTGTATTTGTAATTCAACATGTATATATTGTATGCGTATCATCTCAGACTCAGCAGACTAACTTGCTTCCCTGGCATATATTCGCCGTTCAACGTTATCCTTGCGTATGCTGAGTGGTTATCAGTTTGTGCGTCTGGCCTAATAATCCGGTGTGATCACTCATATCCGCCCGAAACCTACAAGGTTTACATAGCTACAACGTATTTTATACAAGGCCGAGCATCTCCACCATGGGTGATGATGACCTATGAACAATTTCTACATGGTCCACGGTAATTTGAAGCACCACCTATACCTTCCAGATATTTACCATTTATCCTTGACTTCATGACACATTCCTATAAGCTAATGTCTAGACTATCTATACTTTCACCCAAACTGAGTGGTCTCCAAAATTTCTGTTTTGATTGTTCATCCTGTTTTTCTTTCGCAGTTCTAGCTAACCATTCAGTTTCACCATGTAAAACAAATTCACTTTCACTTGGAGTTTGAGGACTTGTCATCATTGTCATACTTTCCAGTGTACCTGACGTTGATAAGCCCGGGGTCGAATCTGATCTAGTTATTCTAAAAGGTGGTGAAGGCCAATTCCAATGTTCAGCCTCTAAAACAGCTAGTAAATCTTCTTCCAGGTAATTATTGATTTTAGATGAAATTGATGATGCAATTGAATGACGCGAAGTTGAATTTCTTCTGAATATCTCTTCTTTCCCTCCTCCTAATTCTATGCTCAAAGCGGAAGGAGTAGGTGAGTTCCGCCCATTTTTCATTGCTAATACTTCTAAAGTTCGTGAACTGGACGATGAAGGTAATTGAGGTATATAAGAATCACTGATTGAGCGATTATTTGATTTACCATTCGGACTCCACTCAGGTAAACCTAATAATGAAGGTCTTCTTTGGGATTGACTTTTCTTCAGACCTAGAAAACTATTAGATTTTGGCGATTTCTTTATATTACCTAAATTCAAGTTAGGCCTACCATCTAAACTCATCCTACTTGGACTATCCGGTAAAGAACGAGGTATAAATGATCTTGCCATATCTGAAAAAGATGATCTACCTTCTCGTTCTCTATCACCGTCTAAAGAGTTTCTTGAAGAAGGAAATGCATGAAGAGGCATAAAATCGCTTCCTACTTCTTGGTTGTCAATTGAAGAGTTTGATCGCTTCAATCTGAACTTCATTGTCATCTCTGTATTGCTGCTTTTGAGGTTCGGTTGCGACTTCGATAAAAATAATCTGGGTGGTGAACGACGTAATGCCCAACTACCGTCTGGTGAGATATCTAAATCTTTGGGGGTTTCCGATATAGGTTGCAATAGACTAGGTGATATGCGTCGATGCTTCTTCAAAGATGATCGGTGTGTAGTGGATGGCGGTGGTTGAGAGAAATTTCTAATTGGGATAGGCCTTTGTGAGGATGCAGAACTCGATGACTCTGCAGGTGGAAATTCAGAAGTCAAATGAGAATATCGAGGTTTCAGGGAAGATGCTCGTAATGGTAATATAGGAGTTCTTCTTGAGGATATCCTTGAAGGGATAATGGGCGGGTTGGAAGGAGTGGAAAATTCAGGAATAGAAGGTCGACGTTTTGTGAAAGATCGACGTATGGGTATACTGGAGAATACATCTTGATCTACATGAGAAATAATCAATGTTAGTGATCTACCAATTGACTTGATACGAACATGTTCTTTCGAAAACAGGATCAAGTGAAACTGAGACAACCTGTCTACTGAATAAGGTTTATTGAACTGAATAGGGGGTTCAATTCAAATGCCTCGGATATATGTAAGACAAATCCAATGTGCAGAAACAATTGTATTGTATTCTGTTGTGGATCTGTCCATATGTACTCACCTTGTTCATCCTCACGTTCTAAGCCAAATACATCAAAGATACTCTTTTCTGACCTATTGATACCGTTCTCCTTCCTATTGCTAGTAGACTTTCCGGGTCTGGCAGGCGATTTGCCTAGCTTCTTTTTTGAGGGACGGCCTCCCAGCGTTAGAGATGGCATCACGTCGGTCACTGGTAGTATGTCTGAGTAAGGTAGTGTAGGTGAGTCGTCTAACCATCTTTGAGATGTTGCTGATTGTTCTGCATCATCAATTGGATGAGCTATAGAATTTAGAGTAGTCTATCGCAGCTGTCAGCATACAAAGATCACGTTCAAGTGTAAAATATGAGAAAGAGAGTACGTACATTCCACCAATTCTCCTTTTTGGCCAAGTCTATATACTCCACTTGATCCTCATTTTCATTCAACTTGGCATCGTTGAGTATCTCTAAATCAAAATTTTTCTCCCCTCTAGGTGTTACTAACGCAGCTGACCAGCCATCTGATGAAGTCGAGTATACTGAGTCGCGTGAGGGTGTCCATGATTGATACGCAGAAGATGTAGATGCATGAGAAGAGGTTGAAGACGAGCTTAATCGATTTGTTTTGGAGGATGAAGGGAATTGAGTGACAAGTGGCGCAAGTACAGGCGCGGCTGATTGCGACATTGATGTCTCCGTCCGTACAGTGGTTGTAAAAGTTGAGATAATCGAATCGCGATGGCTTTGGTGTAAGTTTCACCAAGAAAGAAAATAAAGGTAGTTGTATTCGACAAATGACAAGACACTTGAATTATTTTAGATGTTATCCACCTTCTACTGACCAGGAAGAAGCTTGAAAACAAATCTTGCTCTCGCTGTTGAAGCTAATAATGTAGTACCCTCGATCTCTTACTTTATCAAATGTTGGAAAATTCCGTTTGTTTCCACGCTATCTTGGACGCGTCTTTTAACAATAATTCGGCTGACAGGCACGATTATATTAATAATGATTTCAAAGTACTTTTCGAGGTAAAATCAGCTAACCTTACGCACAGAAGGCAAGAGGGACCAGGGGATTGGGTTTCGGTAACTCTGATCAACTTACCAATTTGATACTCGGAAAAGTAATTCGACTTTTTTTAGCTCCGACGAGAATTCTAGATCACTACTTGTAGACCTTCACTCCCGTTGATCTTTTTATTACGTTGTTACGTTAATTCCACAGGTATAAACGTGATAAGGTGTGGAGTGGACAAGGCGGTCCCCTTCTGATAAATGTTATTGCTCTTCTCATTCGTCTTATATATATATAACGACAACACATGTACAGCTGAGCTGCCATTTGATGCATTCGATAAGCATGTATGTGTGTATGGAATAGGGGTGAAGTGAGCGAAAAGTTCCGTTAACAAAAGGAGGGGGATCTGTTAGCGTGGATCAGCTGGAAGGTGTGTGTATTTATGCATTACTTACAATCATACATGTGTTTGATCAATGTTTGCCGTGTATTGTTATCCTCCATCCACTCCTATTCGATCAAAGTTGTGCAGTCGAACTCGCTTCTCTTTCATCCACACATGGTAGCTGAAACCCCCTTGAAAATTCAACGCGTTGAGTAATCAAGGGGGTTATCGCGTTGACATACCTTGACTAGTGCATTCAGATACCCTAAGTAGATGCACATCAAAGCATAATGTTGTAACGCATTCATGATTCCAAGATTCCGTTACTTAAATCTGGTAAAGGATCATCACAAACACGCAAAGGTCCCTATTTTCATCGCATCAATAACTCATCAATTGTCTAACAATGATGATCATTATTTACCAGATTGCAAAGGTCTCTACCGTCAAGCGTAAAGTATGATGTTCTATGCGGAAAGGTGTTCTTTGCTCTGTTTCAGGGGTAGCAGCGATATTGACGTTCTTTTTGGCGGTAGATTTCCCATGAGCTTATGATATTACATGCATACAACATCGACAGGAGCCATCCAGAATGGAAAAAAGGTTAAATACAATTTGCTCCACCAAAGGCTATGTGTATCATCGTTTTCATCCAGCTCTCCTGATTGCATCCTCCGTAACCTTTCTCTCCTTTTGTTCTTTCCAGCCCATTTCTTTCCACTTAGCAATATCATTTGGATGATAATCGACAACATCCTTTACCTCTTTTTCGTGCGCTAATATAACCATTACATTATCCTCTTGCGTCATTCTAGTCAGTTGTCCGACTACGAATGTAGCTTTTATTGGATCTTCCGCAAATTGTACTTTGCCATTGATTACTGGTTTAGGTGATCTAAAATCGCCTTCCGAGGTAGGTACCGGCAAATACATGGTCTGATGATGTGCTGCATCTCCTGCTAAGAGGACATCTATACAAGTATGATTAGTATGACATATACTAGAATAGCAAGATGACCGCGACTTACATGTATCCGGTTGCGTAGTCACTCGGCAAAGGGCCATTATATGACCACAACAGTGCTGTGAGATCAGTACTTAGCATATTTCCCGTGCAGTCTATATGTATGCGTAACAGTATGAGCACACTCACGCCAGGAGCGTCTATAAGCCAGAAACTACCATCGCCAAACCAGTCAACTGCATGTTCGAAACAGCCCAACCGTTCCCATTTTTTCTCCTTTTCTGCACTGACTTCCGCTATATCTCCTGACCATGCACCAGCTGTTTCAACTTTAGGTAATTCGATGAATTTGTATTTTTCGAGCCAGGAGGTTTCCCATTGTCCGTTTGGATCCTTTGGGTAGCCAGGACCAATGGACTTTAACGAGCCTAGACCTAGAATTATCACTATGAATGTATAAGCTAATATGCTATCTGTTTACAAATAGCAGATACGCAACATACAAGTCTAATTGACTTGTTAGCGCATGTATGCATTCAAGGCTTTTTGATGGACAATCAAGTACTTACGATCAAAATGCTTATGACTAATTATCACTGCCTTTAATCTATCGAGCTTGTAACCACTTTCTTTCAGCTGCGCAATTGGGTGGGGTGCCGAAGCGGTACCAAAAACCTTTAACAACGTATTATGCAGGAATCTGGGAACAGTCGCTTTAGCTATCGTCGAACCAGGACTACGCTTTTGCCTAAGCTTACGGTGTGAAATTCTCAACATCCTAAACAGTTATGGATCGGCGTTGACATTGAGAGCGCTGATTACGAGTCATAGTAGACACAATGACGTACCTCTCGTAGACCCAAATCAGACAATAAAGCCTCGTCTCCTTTTTCAATCAACATGGAATGACAAGGTATTTGGGATTTCTCCTCGCCCAGATCGAACGATGTAAGCATAGTTGTAGGGGAGATGACGTCCGAGCTCAGAAGAAGGGAAACTTTGACCACATCATCGCTGCTCTGTGAAAGAGGTAGCGGTAACCAGGGGTAAGAGTTGGGAGAAATTGGTTGAAGCGGGGGTCATCTTGG